>NW_026061766.1:105000-110807 GCF_023897955.1 Schistocerca gregaria | reverse complement strand
ACACCACCAACACACATCCTACACAGAGGGGCACCAAATATCATCCCCCGCCCTCGTGTTATACCACATGAAAAATTGCAGAAGTGAGAGACACACATCCGCCAGCCTCTTGCTACAAGCATCGAACCGACGTGACGTATCTGACGGTGACTCAGGCATCCGTGTACTGCCACCACTATCCACCCCCCCCCCCCCCTCTCTCTCTGCCCCCTTCCCACACAATACCAAATATAACCAACTTTATCGCTTAACCTAACTGTGGCTGTACCAGTTTATCGCTTAACCTAACTGTGGCTGTACCAGTTTATCGCTTAACCTAACTGTGGCTGTACCAGTTTATCGCTTAACCTAACTGTGGCTGTACCAGTTTATCGCTTAACCTAACTGTGGCTGTACCAGTTTATCGCTTAACCTAACTGTGGCTGTACCAGTTTATCGCTTAACCTAACTGTGGCTGTACCAGTTTATCGCTTAACCTAACTGTGGCTGTACCAGTTTATCGCTTAACCTAACTGTGGCTGTACCAGTTTATCGCTTAACCTAACTGTGGCTGTACCAGTTTATCGCTTAACCTAACTGTGGCTGTACCAGTTTATCGCTTAACCTAACTGTGGCTGTACCAGATTATCGCTTAACCTAACTGTGGCTGTACCAGATTATCGCTTAACCTAACTCAATTTGTCCCTTAACCTAACTCAATTTGTCCCTTAACCTAACTCAAGTTGTCCCTTAACCTAACTCAAGTTGTCCCTTAACCTAACTCAATTTGTCCCTTAACCTAACTCAATTTGTCCCTTAACCTAACTCAAGTTGTCCCTTAACCTAACTCAAGTTGTCCCTTAACCTAACTCAAGTTGTCCCTTAACCTAACTCAAGTTGTCCCTTAACCTAACTCAAGTTGTCCCTTAACCTAACTCAATTTGTCCCTTAACCTAACTCAATTTGTCCCTTAACCTAACTCAATTTGTCCCTTAACCTAACTCAATTTGTCCCTTAACCTAACTCAATTTGTCCCTTAACCTAACTCAAGTTGTCCCTTAACCTAACTCAAGTTGTCCCTTAACCTAACTCAAGTTGTCCCTTAACCTAACTCAAGTTGTCCCTTAACCTAACTCAAGTTGTCCCTTAACCTAACTCAAGTTGTCCCTTAACCTAACTCAAGTTGTCCCTTAACCTAACTCAAGTTGTCCCTTAACCTAACTCAATTTGTCCCTTAACCTAACTCAAGTTGTCCCTTAACCTAACTCAAGTTGTCCCTTAACCTAACTCAATTTGTCCCTTAACCTAACTCAATTTGTCCCTTAACCTAACTCAATTTGTCCCTTAACCTAACTCAAGTTGTCCCTTAACCTAACTCAAGTTGTCCCTTAACCTAACTCAAGTTGTCCCTTAACCTAACTCAAGTTGTCCCTTAACCTAACTCAAGTTGTCCCTTAACCTAACTCAAGTTGTCCCTTAACCTAACTCAATTTGTCCCTTAACCTAACTCAATTTGTCCCTTAACCTAACTCAATTTGTCCCTTAACCTAACTCAATTTGTCCCTTAACCTAACTCAATTTGTCCCTTAACCTAACTCAATTTGTCCCTTAACCTAACTCAAGTTGTCCCTTAACCTAACTCAAGTTGTCCCTTAACCTAACTCAAGTTGTCCCTTAACCTAACTCAAGTTGTCCCTTAACCTAACTCAAGTTGTCCCTTAACCTAACTCAAGTTGTCCCTTAACCTAACTCAAGTTGTCCCTTAACCTAACTCAATTTGTCCCTTAACCTAACTCAATTTGTCCCTTAACCTAACTCAATTTGTCCCTTAACCTAACTCAATTTGTCCCTTAACCTAACTCAATTTGTCCCTTAACCTAACTCAATTTGTCCCTTAACCTAACTCAAGTTGTCCCTTAACCTAACTCAAGTTGTCCCTTAACCTAACTCAAGTTGTCCCTTAACCTAACTCAAGTTGTCCCTTAACCTAACTCAAGTTGTCCCTTAACCTAACTCAAGTTGTCCCTTAACCTAACCCACGTTGTCCCTTAACCTAACCCACGTTGTCCCTTAACCTAACCCACGTTGTCCCTTAACCTAACCCACGTTGTCCCTTAACCTAACCCACGTTGTCCCTTAACCTAACCCACGTTGTCCCTTAACCTAACCCACGTTGTCCCTTAACCTAACCGACGTTGTCCCTTAACCTAACCCACGTTGTCCCTTAACCTAACCCACGTTGTCCCTTAACCTAACCCACGTTGTCCCTTAACCTAACCCACGTTGTCCCTTAACCTAACCCACGTTGTCCCTTAACCTAACCCACGTTGTCCCTTAACCTAACCCACGTTGTCCCTTAACCTAACCCACGTTGTCCCTTAACCTAACCCACGTTGTCCCTTAACCTAACCCACGTTGTCCCTTAACCTAACCCACGTTGTCCCTTAACCTAACCCACGTTGTCCCTTAACCTAACCCACGTTGTCCCTTTGCCTAACATAGTTCACTGCTCGGAATCTCTGGTGTCGTTGTTATCCTCATGTAGATGTCTTGCGAGTGTTGCTTACTTTCCACATATTCCTGCTATCCACTGTCAATTGTACTGCAATAGGACTATATCGCCGACCCCCCCCCCTCCCCCCCCCTCTGTCCCCCTCTGTCCCCCTCTTTGTGTCTCTGTCCTCTCAAGCTGGTCGGTCTGGCGTTTGAGTGTTAAATGAGCCTCGCAGCTGTTCAGTTGCATTCAGATGTCGACGCCCTCAGTGTACGTCGTGGTATGGTCTGTGTCCATTGTCCGCTGATGTCGTACGCGTAACCCACACGCTGTACCGATCATCGGTCGTTACGTACAGAGTGAAGTAGTGTGATACGTGTGACCGTACGCTGGCTGTGCCCAACGGTGTCGAATCTCAATTTCCATATGTTGTGCTTGATGCTACTTGTCTCGTCTCCCAATAACAGCTAGGTTGCACTGTGGTACGCCGTAGAGGCGTGTGGGAGGAACGTACGAACGCATTGTATGTCACCCTGGGTCGCTGGGGGTGGTGGTGCGGTGAGTCAGGTCAGGTCAGGTCAGCGTGAGCCGTCTGATGTAGTGACGCGTGTATTCCGACTTTGTCGTATTGCCTCACACAAAGTGCTACCCTGGTGGACCGCGTTCCATATCTGGGACATGCCGCAGATGCCGGTTGACAGTGGATCGCGGAAGGTACATCGCATACGTGCGCGGGCCACCTTCCACGTGTTCTCTTCTGCACATGTCGCAGTGTGTATGTGGTCTGATGTAGCGTGTCGTGACACATGACATCCTGGCATGCAAGAATTGTTGAATTCGCAAATGTAGGTGGACATCTACGTTTACTGCCCAAGATACGCAAATGAACTGGAAATCCGTTGTTGAGCGGTTGTTCACGCTGGAGGTGAATCTGTGATGGCGACGATCGGTACAGCTATTAACCGGTTGTTTCAGCGGTACCCGCCACATCCACACGCGTGACTAGGCCCATGTGGGTATGAAGCGATACGCGGCGGTGGCTTGGTGGGACTGTTCCCGGCCGGTGAAGGGGGGCCGCCCGGCGTGTTGGCCGCGCGCTGCGTGGGCGCACGCGCAACAGGCGGCTGGTGGGGGGCGCCGAGTGGCAGGAGCGCCAGCCGACGGGCCCGGCAGGCGGCGCAGCTACGCTGCGGCGCACCCTGCACGCGGCGCCTGGCGGCCAAAGTTGGTTCAGCCGAGCCCGGTGCGAAGCGCGGTGGACATCTGCAGTGTGCTGGTCTGATTGAGGACTGTGTGCGTTGAGGATGCGCCGCCGCCTGGCACTCGGCGCCGCGACGCCGTCTGCTGCTCGGTCGCCCCAGCGGTTCTCGCAGGTGGTTTGTATCGCAGTTGTGCGGACGTGTTGGCGCGTGCGCTGTGCTGGGAGAGTTCGCTTCTGCACCCAAGTGGGGCTTTGCCCTTGTGTGGCGCTGGCGTTGGAGCTGCCGGTCACCATAGGTGGCGCGTGTTGTCTCCCGCCGGCAATGCCACGACAGCACGCTCCCGGGCCTCTGTCGGCAGCGGCAAGCTCAGTTGGGAGCAAGGGTGTTCGCACTAAAACCGTCTACTCGCCTAACTCCGGGCGATTGCGCCTCTCTCGAAACCGACCAAGTACCTAGGACGGCGCTGCGCGCCGCCGGGACCTGAGAGGGTTTCGAGGTGTATCGTGCAGGGGAGCTCGGCCTCCTCCTGTTTGCAGAATAATTGAGCGGACGCTTGCGTGTTCGCGCGGGCCCCCGGGACACACTCCCGGGCGGCCGGCTGCTCAGCTCTAGTTGACGCAGCTCCCTGGTTGATCCTGCCAGTAGTCATATGCTTGTCTCAAAGATTAAGCCATGCATGTCTCAGTACAAGCCGCATTAAGGTGAAACCGCGAATGGCTCATTAAATCAGTTATGGTTCCTTAGATCGTACCCACGTTACTTGGATAACTGTGGTAATTCTAGAGCTAATACATGCAAACAGAGTCCCGACCAGAGATGGAAGGGACGCTTTTATTAGATCAAAACCAATCGGATTGGCTTGTCTGGTCCGTTTGCCTTGGTGACTCTGAATAACTTTGGGCTGATCGCACGGTCCTCGTACCGGCGACGCATCTTTCAAATGTCTGCCTTATCAACTGTCGATGGTAGGTTCTGCGCCTACCATGGTTGTAACGGGTAACGGGGAATCAGGGTTCGATTCCGGAGAGGGAGCCTGAGAAACGGCTACCACATCCAAGGAAGGCAGCAGGCGCGCAAATTACCCACTCCCGGCACGGGGAGGTAGTGACGAAAAATAACGATACGGGACTCATCCGAGGCCCCGTAATCGGAATGAGTACACTTTAAATCCTTTAACGAGTATCTATTGGAGGGCAAGTCTGGTGCCAGCAGCCGCGGTAATTCCAGCTCCAATAGCGTATATTAAAGTTGTTGCGGTTAAAAAGCTCGTAGTTGGATTTGTGTCCCACGCTGTTGGTTCACCGCCCGTCGGTGTTTAACTGGCATGTATCGTGGGACGTCCTGCCGGTGGGGCGAGCCGAAGGGGTGCTTTCGCGTCCCGAGGCGGACCCCGTTTAAATCCTACCAGGGTGCTCTTTGTTGAGTGTCTCGGTGGGCCGGCACGTTTACTTTGAACAAATTAGAGTGCTTAAAGCAGGCAAGCCCGCCTGAATACTGTGTGCATGGAATAATGGAATAGGACCTCGGTTCTATTTTGTTGGTTTTCGGAACCCGAGGTAATGATTAATAGGGACAGGCGGGGGCATTCGTATTGCGACGTTAGAGGTGAAATTCTTGGATCGTCGCAAGACGAACAGAAGCGAAAGCATTTGCCAAGTATGTTTTCATTAATCAAGAACGAAAGTTAGAGGTTCGAAGGCGATCAGATACCGCCCTAGTTCTAACCATAAACGATGCCAGCCAGCGATCCGCCGCAGTTCCTCCGATGACTCGGCGGGCAGCCTCCGGGAAACCAAAGCTTTTGGGTTCCGGGGGAAGTATGGTTGCAAAGCTGAAACTTAAAGGAATTGACGGAAGGGCACCACCAGGAGTGGAGCCTGCGGCTTAATTTGACTCAACACGGGAAACCTCACCAGGCCCGGACACCGGAAGGATTGACAGATTGATAGCTCTTTCTTGATTCGGTGGGTGGTGGTGCATGGCCGTTCTTAGTTGGTGGAGCGATTTGTCTGGTTAATTCCGATAACGAACGAGACTCTAGCCTGCTAACTAGTCGCGTGACATCCTTCGTGCTGTCAGCGATTACTTTTCTTCTTAGAGGGACAGGCGGCTTCTAGCCGCACGAGATTGAG
>NW_026061766.1:90000-97500 GCF_023897955.1 Schistocerca gregaria | reverse complement strand
TGTACCAGATTATCGCTTAACCTAACTGTGGCTGTACCAGATTATCGCTTAACCTAACTGTGGCTGTACCAGATTATCGCTTAACCTAACTGTGGCTGTACCAGATTATCGCTTAACCTAACTGTGGCTGTACCAGATTATCGCTTAACCTAACTGTGGCTGTACCAGATTATCGCTTAACCTAACTCAATTTGTCCCTTAACCTAACTCAATTTGTCCCTTAACCTAACTCAAGTTGTCCCTTAACCTAACTCAAGTTGTCCCTTAACCTAACTCAATTTGTCCCTTAACCTAACTCAATTTGTCCCTTAACCTAACTCAAGTTGTCCCTTAACCTAACTCAAGTTGTCCCTTAACCTAACTCAAGTTGTCCCTTAACCTAACTCAAGTTGTCCCTTAACCTAACTCAAGTTGTCCCTTAACCTAACTCAATTTGTCCCTTAACCTAACTCAATTTGTCCCTTAACCTAACTCAATTTGTCCCTTAACCTAACTCAATTTGTCCCTTAACCTAACTCAA
This sequence comes from Schistocerca gregaria, assembly GCF_023897955.1. Lineage (NCBI taxonomy): Eukaryota > Metazoa > Arthropoda > Insecta > Orthoptera > Acrididae > Schistocerca > Schistocerca gregaria. Next base: position 96,980 of record NW_026061766.1, on the reverse strand, counting down.
GTTGTCCCTTAACCTAACTCAAGTTGTCCCTTAACCTAACTCAAGTTGTCCCTTAACCTAACTCAATTTGTCCCTTAACCTAACTCAATTTGTCCCTTAACCTAACTCAATTTGTCCCTTAACCTAACTCAAGTTGTCCCTTAACCTAACTCAAGTTGTCCCTTAACCTAACTCAAGTTGTCCCTTAACCTAACTCAAGTTGTCCCTTAACCTAACTCAAGTTGTCCCTTAACCTAACTCAAGTTGTCCCTTAACCTAACTCAATTTGTCCCTTAACCTAACTCAATTTGTCCCTTAACCTAACTCAATTTGTCCCTTAACCTAACTCAATTTGTCCCTTAACCTAACTCAAGTTGTCCCTTAACCTAACTCAAGTTGTCCCTTAACCTAACTCAAGTTGTCCCTTAACCTAACTCAAGTTGTCCCTTAACCTAACTCAAGTTGTCCCTTAACCTAACTCAAGTTGTCCCTTAACCTAACTCAAGTTGTCCCTTAACCTAACTCAATTTGTACCTTAACCTAACTCAAGTTGTCCCTAACCTAACTCAATTGTCCTAACTCAATTTGTCCCTTAACCTAACTCAATTTGTCCCTTAACCTAACTCAATTTGTCCCTTAACCTAACTCAATTTGTCCCTTAACCTAACTCAATTTGTCCCTTAACCTAACTCAATTTGTCCCTTAACCTAACTCAAGTTGTCCCTTAACCTAACTCAAGTTGTCCCTTAACCTAACTCAAGTTGTCCCTTAACCTAACTCAAGTTGTCCCTTAACCTAACTCAAGTTGTCCCTTAACCTAACTCAAGTTGTCCCTTAACCTAACTCAAGTTGTCCCTTAACCTAACTCAAGTTGTCCCTTAACCTAACTCAAGTTGTCCCTTAACCTAACCCACGTTGTCCCTTAACCTAACCCACGTTGTCCCTTAACCTAACCCACGTTGTCCCTTAACCTAACCCACGTTGTCCCTTAACCTAACCCACGTTGTCCCTTAACCTAACCCACGTTGTCCCTTAACCTAACCCACGTTGTCCCTTAACCTAACCCACGTTGTCCCTTAACCTAACCCACGTTGTCCCTTAACCTAACCCACGTTGTCCCTTAACCTAACCCACGTTGTCCCTTAACCTAACCCACGTTGTCCCTTAACCTAACCCACGTTGTCCCTTAACCTAACCCACGTTGTCCCTTAACCTAACCCACGTTGTCCCTTAACCTAACCCACGTTGTCCCTTAACCTAACCCACGTTGTCCCTTAACCTAACCCACGTTGTCCCTTAACCTAACCCACGTTGTCCCTTAACCTAACCCACGTTGTCCCTTAACCTAACCCACGTTGTCCCTTAACCTAACCCACGTTGTCCCTTTGCCTAACATAGTTCACTGCTCGGAATATCTGTCTCGCGTGTGTTCGTTGTTATCCTCATGTAGATGTCTTGCGAGTGTTGCTTACTTTCCACATATTCCTGCTATCCACTGTCAATTGTACTGCAATAGGACTATATCGCCGACCCCCCCCCTCCCCCCCCTCTGTCCCCCTCTGTCCCCCTCTTTGTGTCTCTGTCCTCTCAAGCTGGTCGGTCTGGCGTTTGAGTGTTAAATGAGCCTCGCAGCTGTTCAGTTGCATTCAGATGTCGACGCCCTCAGTGTACGTCGTGGTATGGTCTGTGTCCATTGTCCGCTGATGTCGTACGCGTAACCCACACGCTGTACCGATCATCGGTCGTTACGTACAGAGTGAAGTAGTGTGATACGTGTGACCGTACGCTGGCTGTGCCCAACGGTGTCGAATCTCAATTTCCATATGTTGTGCTTGATGCTACTTGTCTCGTCTCCCAATAACAGCTAGGTTGCACTGTGGTACGCCGTAGAGGCGTGTGGGAGGAACGTACGAACGCATTGTATGTCACCCTGGGTCGCTGGGGGTGGTGGTGCGGTGAGTCAGGTCAGGTCAGGTCAGCGTGAGCCGTCTGATGTAGTGACGCGTGTATTCCGACTTTGTCGTATTGCCTCACACAAAGTGCTACCCTGGTGGACCGCGTTCCATATCTGGGACATGCCGCAGATGCCGGTTGACAGTGGATCGCGGAAGGTACATCGCATACGTGCGCGGGCCACCTTCCACGTGTTCTCTTCTGCACATGTCGCAGTGTGTATGTGGTCTGATGTAGCGTGTCGTGACACATGACATCCTGGCATGCAAGAATTGTTGAATTCGCAAATGTAGGTGGACATCTACGTTTACTGCCCAAGATACGCAAATGAACTGGAAATCCGTTGTTGAGCGGTTGTTCACGCTGGAGGTGAATCTGTGATGGCGACGATCGGTACAGCTATTAACCGGTTGTTTCAGCGGTACCCGCCACATCCACACGCGTGACTAGGCCCATGTGGGTATGAAGCGATACGCGGCGGTGGCTTGGTGGGACTGTTCCCGGCCGGTGAAGGGGGGCCGCCCGGCGTGTTGGCCGCGCGCTGCGTGGGCGCACGCGCAACAGGCGGCTGGTGGGGGGCGCCGAGTGGCAGGAGCGCCAGCCGACGGGCCCGGCAGGCGGCGCAGCTACGCTGCGGCGCACCCTGCACGCGGCGCCTGGCGGCCAAAGTTGGTTCAGCCGAGCCCGGTGCGAAGCGCGGTGGACATCTGCAGTGTGCTGGTCTGATTGAGGACTGTGTGCGTTGAGGATGCGCCGCCGCCTGGCACTCGGCGCCGCGACGCCGTCTGCTGCTCGGTCGCCCCAGCGGTTCTCGCAGGTGGTTTGTATCGCAGTTGTGCGGACGTGTTGGCGCGTGCGCTGTGCTGGGAGAGTTCGCTTCTGCACCCAAGTGGGGCTTTGCCCTTGTGTGGCGCTGGCGTTGGAGCTGCCGGTCACCATAGGTGGCGCGTGTTGTCTCCCGCCGGCAATGCCACGACAGCACGCTCCCGGGCCTCTGTCGGCAGCGGCAAGCTCAGTTGGGAGCAAGGGTGTTCGCACTAAAACCGTCTACTCGCCTAACTCCGGGCGATTGCGCCTCTCTCGAAACCGACCAAGTACCTAGGACGGCGCTGCGCGCCGCCGGGACCTGAGAGGGTTTCGAGGTGTATCGTGCAGGGGAGCTCGGCCTCCTCCTGTTTGCAGAATAATTGAGCGGACGCTTGCGTGTTCGCGCGGGCCCCCGGGACACACTCCCGGGCGGCCGGCTGCTCAGCTCTAGTTGACGCAGCTCCCTGGTTGATCCTGCCAGTAGTCATATGCTTGTCTCAAAGATTAAGCCATGCATGTCTCAGTACAAGCCGCATTAAGGTGAAACCGCGAATGGCTCATTAAATCAGTTATGGTTCCTTAGATCGTACCCACGTTACTTGGATAACTGTGGTAATTCTAGAGCTAATACATGCAAACAGAGTCCCGACCAGAGATGGAAGGGACGCTTTTATTAGATCAAAACCAATCGGATTGGCTTGTCTGGTCCGTTTGCCTTGGTGACTCTGAATAACTTTGGGCTGATCGCACGGTCCTCGTACCGGCGACGCATCTTTCAAATGTCTGCCTTATCAACTGTCGATGGTAGGTTCTGCGCCTACCATGGTTGTAACGGGTAACGGGGAATCAGGGTTCGATTCCGGAGAGGGAGCCTGAGAAACGGCTACCACATCCAAGGAAGGCAGCAGGCGCGCAAATTACCCACTCCCGGCACGGGGAGGTAGTGACGAAAAATAACGATACGGGACTCATCCGAGGCCCCGTAATCGGAATGAGTACACTTTAAATCCTTTAACGAGTATCTATTGGAGGGCAAGTCTGGTGCCAGCAGCCGCGGTAATTCCAGCTCCAATAGCGTATATTAAAGTTGTTGCGGTTAAAAAGCTCGTAGTTGGATTTGTGTCCCACGCTGTTGGTTCACCGCCCGTCGGTGTTTAACTGGCATGTATCGTGGGACGTCCTGCCGGTGGGGCGAGCCGAAGGGGTGCTTTCGCGTCCCGAGGCGGACCCCGTTTAAATCCTACCAGGGTGCTCTTTGTTGAGTGTCTCGGTGGGCCGGCACGTTTACTTTGAACAAATTAGAGTGCTTAAAGCAGGCAAGCCCGCCTGAATACTGTGTGCATGGAATAATGGAATAGGACCTCGGTTCTATTTTGTTGGTTTTCGGAACCCGAGGTAATGATTAATAGGGACAGGCGGGGGCATTCGTATTGCGACGTTAGAGGTGAAATTCTTGGATCGTCGCAAGACGAACAGAAGCGAAAGCATTTGCCAAGTATGTTTTCATTAATCAAGAACGAAAGTTAGAGGTTCGAAGGCGATCAGATACCGCCCTAGTTCTAACCATAAACGATGCCAGCCAGCGATCCGCCGCAGTTCCTCCGATGACTCGGCGGGCAGCCTCCGGGAAACCAAAGCTTTTGGGTTCCGGGGGAAGTATGGTTGCAAAGCTGAAACTTAAAGGAATTGACGGAAGGGCACCACCAGGAGTGGAGCCTGCGGCTTAATTTGACTCAACACGGGAAACCTCACCAGGCCCGGACACCGGAAGGATTGACAGATTGATAGCTCTTTCTTGATTCGGTGGGTGGTGGTGCATGGCCGTTCTTAGTTGGTGGAGCGATTTGTCTGGTTAATTCCGATAACGAACGAGACTCTAGCCTGCTAACTAGTCGCGTGACATCCTTCGTGCTGTCAGCGATTACTTTTCTTCTTAGAGGGACAGGCGGCTTCTAGCCGCACGAGATTGAGCAATAACAGGTCTGTGATGCCCTTAGATGTTCTGGGCCGCACGCGCGCTACACTGAAGGAATCAGCGTGTCTTCCTAGGCCGAAAGGTCGGGGTAACCCGCTGAACCTCCTTCGTGCTAGGGATTGGGGCTTGCAATTGTTCCCCATGAACGAGGAATTCCCAGTAAGCGCGAGTCATAAGCTCGCGTTGATTACGTCCCTGCCCTTTGTACACACCGCCCGTCGCTACTACCGATTGAATGATTTAGTGAGGTCTTCGGACTGGTACGCGGCATCGACTCTGTCGTTGCCGATGCTACCGGAAAGATGACCAAACTTGATCATTTAGAGGAAGTAAAAGTCGTAACAAGGTTTCCGTAGGTGAACCTGCGGAAGGATCATTACCGACTAGACTGCATGTCTTTCGATGTGCGTGTCGTGTCGCGCAACACGCTACCTGTACGGCAGTGGCCGTGCGCCGCGTGCGGAACCACGCGTGCCTCTCAAAACTAGCGGAAGTGTTGTTGTTGTGTGGTACGAGCGCTGAAGCTCTGGAGCGGCTGGCCTGCGGTACCTGGCGCCTGGCGCCGGTTTTGAATGACGTTCGCCCGAGTGCCTGTCCGCTCCGGTGTGGAGCCGTACGACGCCCATCGGCTGTGAGGCCGTTGGACACAAAAAAAATAGTGGAACAGGGGCCGTCAGACGCCTCAGTCCCGCAAATGCTACTGTCTTGAAAGAGACAGTGGGAGACTGAAAAGGAAAAGATCACCCAGGACGGTGGATCACTCGGCTCGTGGGTCGATGAAGAACGCAGCAAATTGCGCGTCGACATGTGAACTGCAGGACACATGAACATCGACGTTTCGAACGCACATTGCGGTCCATGGATTCCGTTCCCGGGCCACGTCTGGCTGAGGGTCGGCTACGTATACTGAAGCGCGCGGCGTTTGTCCCGCTTCGGAGACGTGGGAGTGTCGTGGTCGCCTGTGTGGCCGGCCGCGTCTCCTTAAACGTGCGATGCGCGCCCGTCGCCTGGCGGTTCGCATACCGGTACTTTCTCGGTAGCGTGCACAGCCGGCTGGCGGTGTGGCGTGCGACACCTCGTACAACGACCTCAGAGCAGGCGAGACTACCCGCTGAATTTAAGCATATTACTAAGCGGAGGAAAAGAAACTAACAAGGATTCCCCCAGTAGCGGCGAGCGAACAGGGAAGAGTCCAGCACCGAACCCCGCAGGCTGCCGCCTGTCGTGGCATGTGGTGTTTGGGAGGGTCCACTACCCCGACGCCTCGCGCCGAGCCCAAGTCCAACTTGAATGAGGCCACGGCCCGTAGAGGGTGCCAGGCCCGTAGCGGCCGGTGCGAGCGTCGGCGGGACCTCTCCTTCGAGTCGGGTTGCTTGAGAGTGCAGCTCCAAGTGGGTGGTAAACTCCATCTGAGACTAAATATGACCACGAGACCGATAGCGAACAAGTACCGTGAGGGAAAGTTGAAAAGAACTTTGAAGAGAGAGTTCAAAAGTACGTGAAACCGTTCTGGGGTAAACGTGAGAAGTCCGAAAGGTCGAACGGGTGAGATTCACGCCCATCCGGCCACTGGCCCCCGCCCTCGGCAGATGGGGCCGGCCGCCCGCGCGGAGCAATCCGCGGCGGGGTCGTGTCCGGTTGCCTTTCCACTCGCCGCGGGGTGGGGCCGTTCCGGTGTGCGGTGGGCCGCACTTCTCCCCTAGTAGGACGTCGCGACCCGCTGGGTGCCGGCCTACGGCCCGGGTGCGCAGCCTGTCCTTCCGCGGGCCTCGGTTCGCGTCTGTTGGGCAGAGCCCCGGTGTCCTGGCTGGCTGCTCGGCGGTATATCTGGAGGAGTCGATTCGCCCCTTTGGGCGCTCGGGCTCCCGGCAAGCGCGCGCGGTTCTTCCCGGATGACGGACCTACCTGGCCCGGCCCCGGACCCGCGCCGCTGTTGGCTCGGGATGCTCTCGGGCGGAATAATCGCTCCCGTCAGCGGCGCTTCAGCTTTGGACAATTTCACGACCCGTCTTGAAACACGGACCAAGGAGTCTAACATGTGCGCGAGTCATTGGGCTGTACGAAACCTAAAGGCGTAATGAAAGTGAAGGTCTCGCCTTGCGCGGGCCGAGGGAGGATGGGGCTTCCCCGCCCTTCACGGGGCGGCGGCCTCCGCACTCCCGGGGCGTCTCGTCCTCATTGCGAGGTGAGGCGCACCTAGAGCGTACACGTTGGGACCCGAAAGATGGTGAACTATGCCTGGCCAGGACGAAGTCAGGGGAAACCC
>NW_026061766.1:77500-85000 GCF_023897955.1 Schistocerca gregaria | reverse complement strand
CCGTCGACACTATGATAACCAGAGCAGTAGGTCCACCTATAAAAGCACAATACCCCACTCCTCCGACAACTACCATTGCTCAGATAAATCAACACCACCAACACACATCCTACACAGAGGGGCACCAAATATCATCCCCCGCCCTCGTGTTATACCACATGAAAAATTGCAGAAGTGAGAGACACACATCCGCCAGCCTCTTGCTACAAGCATCGAACCGACGTGACGTATCTGACGGTGACTCAGGCATCCGTGTACTGCCACCACTATCCACCCCCCCCCCCCTCTCTCTCTGCCCCCTTCCCACACAATACCAAATTTAACCAACTTTATCGCTTAACCTAACTGTGGCTGTACCAGTTTATCGCTTAACCTAACTGTGGCTGTACCAGTTTATCGCTTAACCTAACTGTGGCTGTACCAGTTTATCGCTTAACCTAACTGTGGCTGTACCAGTTTATCGCTTAACCTAACTGTGGCTGTACCAGTTTATCGCTTAACCTAACTGTGGCTGTACCAGTTTATCGCTTAACCTAACTGTGGCTGTACCAGTTTATCGCTTAACCTAACTGTGGCTGTACCAGTTTATCGCTTAACCTAACTGTGGCTGTACCAGTTTATCGCTTAACCTAACTGTGGCTGTACCAGTTTATCGCTTAACCTAACTGTGGCTGTACCAGTTTATCGCTTAACCTAACTGTGGCTGTACCAGTTTATCGCTTAACCTAACTGTGGCTGTACCAGTTTATCGCTTAACCTAACTGTGGCTGTACCAGTTTATCGCTTAACCTAACTGTGGCTGTACCAGTTTATCGCTTAACCTAACTGTGGCTGTACCAGATTATCGCTTAACCTAACTGTGGCTGTACCAGATTATCGCTTAACCTAACTGTGGCTGTACCAGATTATCGCTTAACCTAACTGTGGCTGTACCAGATTATCGCTTAACCTAACTGTGGCTGTACCAGATTATCGCTTAACCTAACTGTGGCTGTACCAGATTATCGCTTAACCTAACTCAATTTGTCCCTTAACCTAACTCAATTTGTCCCTTAACCTAACTCAAGTTGTCCCTTAACCTAACTCAAGTTGTCCCTTAACCTAACTCAATTTGTCCCTTAACCTAACTCAATTTGTCCCTTAACCTAACTCAAGTTGTCCCTTAACCTAACTCAAGTTGTCCCTTAACCTAACTCAAGTTGTCCCTTAACCTAACTCAAGTTGTCCCTTAACCTAACTCAAGTTGTCCCTTAACCTAACTCAATTTGTCCCTTAACCTAACTCAATTTGTCCCTTAACCTAACTCAATTTGTCCCTTAACCTAACTCAATTTGTCCCTTAACCTAACTCAATTTGTCCCTTAACCTAACTCAAGTTGTCCCTTAACCTAACTCAAGTTGTCCCTTAACCTAACTCAAGTTGTCCCTTAACCTAACTCAAGTTGTCCCTTAACCTAACTCAAGTTGTCCCTTAACCTAACTCAAGTTGTCCCTTAACCTAACTCAAGTTGTCCCTTAACCTAACTCAAGTTGTCCCTTAACCTAACTCAAGTTGTCCCTTAACCTAACTCAATTTGTCCCTTAACCTAACTCAAGTTGTCCCTTAACCTAACTCAAGTTGTCCCTTAACCTAACTCAATTTGTCCCTTAACCTAACTCAATTTGTCCCTTAACCTAACTCAATTTGTCCCTTAACCTAACTCAAGTTGTCCCTTAACCTAACTCAAGTTGTCCCTTAACCTAACTCAAGTTGTCCCTTAACCTAACTCAAGTTGTCCCTTAACCTAACTCAAGTTGTCCCTTAACCTAACTCAAGTTGTCCCTTAACCTAACTCAAGTTGTCCCTTAACCTAACTCAATTTGTCCCTTAACCTAACTCAATTTGTCCCTTAACCTAACTCAATTTGTCCCTTAACCTAACTCAATTTGTCCCTTAACCTAACTCAATTTGTCCCTTAACCTAACTCAAGTTGTCCCTTAACCTAACTCAAGTTGTCCCTTAACCTAACTCAAGTTGTCCCTTAACCTAACTCAAGTTGTCCCTTAACCTAACTCAAGTTGTCCCTTAACCTAACTCAAGTTGTCCCTTAACCTAACTCAATTTGTCCCTTAACCTAACTCAAGTTGTCCCTTAACCTAACTCAATTTGTCCCTTAACCTAACTCAATTTGTCCCTTAACCTAACTCAATTTGTCCCTTAACCTAACTCAATTTGTCCCTTAACCTAACTCAATTTGTCCCTTAACCTAACTCAAGTTGTCCCTTAACCTAACTCAAGTTGTCCCTTAACCTAACTCAAGTTGTCCCTTAACCTAACTCAAGTTGTCCCTTAACCTAACTCAAGTTGTCCCTTAACCTAACTCAAGTTGTCCCTTAACCTAACTCAAGTTGTCCCTTAACCTAACTCAAGTTGTCCCTTAACCTAACCCACGTTGTCCCTTAACCTAACCCACGTTGTCCCTTAACCTAACCCACGTTGTCCCTTAACCTAACCCACGTTGTCCCTTAACCTAACCCACGTTGTCCCTTAACCTAACCCACGTTGTCCCTTAACCTAACCGACGTTGTCCCTTAACCTAACCGACGTTGTCCCTTAACCTAACCCACGTTGTCCCTTAACCTAACCCACGTTGTCCCTTAACCTAACCCACGTTGTCCCTTAACCTAACCCACGTTGTCCCTTAACCTAACCCACGTTGTCCCTTAACCTAACCCACGTTGTCCCTTAACCTAACCCACGTTGTCCCTTAACCTAACCCACGTTGTCCCTTAACCTAACCCACGTTGTCCCTTAACCTAACCCACGTTGTCCCTTAACCTAACCCACGTTGTCCCTTAACCTAACCCACGTTGTCCCTTAACCTAACCCACGTTGTCCCTTTGCCTAACATAGTTCACTGCTCGGAATCTCTGGTGTCGTTGTTATCCTCATGTAGATGTCTTGCGAGTGTTGCTTACTTTCCACATATTCCTGCTATCCACTGTCAATTGTACTGCAATAGGACTATATCGCCGACCCCCCCCCTCCCCCCCCTCTGTCCCCCTCTGTCCCCCTCTTTGTGTCTCTGTCCTCTCAAGCTGGTCGGTCTGGCGTTTGAGTGTTAAATGAGCCTCGCAGCTGTTCAGTTGCATTCAGATGTCGACGCCCTCAGTGTACGTCGTGGTATGGTCTGTGTCCATTGTCCGCTGATGTCGTACGCGTAACCCACACGCTGTACCGATCATCGGTCGTTACGTACAGAGTGAAGTAGTGTGATACGTGTGACCGTACGCTGGCTGTGCCCAACGGTGTCGAATCTCAATTTCCATATGTTGTGCTTGATGCTACTTGTCTCGTCTCCCAATAACAGCTAGGTTGCACTGTGGTACGCCGTAGAGGCGTGTGGGAGGAACGTACGAACGCATTGTATGTCACCCTGGGTCGCTGGGGGTGGTGGTGCGGTGAGTCAGGTCAGGTCAGGTCAGCGTGAGCCGTCTGATGTAGTGACGCGTGTATTCCGACTTTGTCGTATTGCCTCACACAAAGTGCTACCCTGGTGGACCGCGTTCCATATCTGGGACATGCCGCAGATGCCGGTTGACAGTGGATCGCGGAAGGTACATCGCATACGTGCGCGGGCCACCTTCCACGTGTTCTCTTCTGCACATGTCGCAGTGTGTATGTGGTCTGATGTAGCGTGTCGTGACACATGACATCCTGGCATGCAAGAATTGTTGAATTCGCAAATGTAGGTGGACATCTACGTTTACTGCCCAAGATACGCAAATGAACTGGAAATCCGTTGTTGAGCGGTTGTTCACGCTGGAGGTGAATCTGTGATGGCGACGATCGGTACAGCTATTAACCGGTTGTTTCAGCGGTACCCGCCACATCCACACGCGTGACTAGGCCCATGTGGGTATGAAGCGATACGCGGCGGTGGCTTGGTGGGACTGTTCCCGGCCGGTGAAGGGGGGCCGCCCGGCGTGTTGGCCGCGCGCTGCGTGGGCGCACGCGCAACAGGCGGCTGGTGGGGGGCGCCGAGTGGCAGGAGCGCCAGCCGACGGGCCCGGCAGGCGGCGCAGCTACGCTGCGGCGCACCCTGCACGCGGCGCCTGGCGGCCAAAGTTGGTTCAGCCGAGCCCGGTGCGAAGCGCGGTGGACATCTGCAGTGTGCTGGTCTGATTGAGGACTGTGTGCGTTGAGGATGCGCCGCCGCCTGGCACTCGGCGCCGCGACGCCGTCTGCTGCTCGGTCGCCCCAGCGGTTCTCGCAGGTGGTTTGTATCGCAGTTGTGCGGACGTGTTGGCGCGTGCGCTGTGCTGGGAGAGTTCGCTTCTGCACCCAAGTGGGGCTTTGCCCTTGTGTGGCGCTGGCGTTGGAGCTGCCGGTCACCATAGGTGGCGCGTGTTGTCTCCCGCCGGCAATGCCACGACAGCACGCTCCCGGGCCTCTGTCGGCAGCGGCAAGCTCAGTTGGGAGCAAGGGTGTTCGCACTAAAACCGTCTACTCGCCTAACTCCGGGCGATTGCGCCTCTCTCGAAACCGACCAAGTACCTAGGACGGCGCTGCGCGCCGCCGGGACCTGAGAGGGTTTCGAGGTGTATCGTGCAGGGGAGCTCGGCCTCCTCCTGTTTGCAGAATAATTGAGCGGACGCTTGCGTGTTCGCGCGGGCCCCCGGGACACACTCCCGGGCGGCCGGCTGCTCAGCTCTAGTTGACGCAGCTCCCTGGTTGATCCTGCCAGTAGTCATATGCTTGTCTCAAAGATTAAGCCATGCATGTCTCAGTACAAGCCGCATTAAGGTGAAACCGCGAATGGCTCATTAAATCAGTTATGGTTCCTTAGATCGTACCCACGTTACTTGGATAACTGTGGTAATTCTAGAGCTAATACATGCAAACAGAGTCCCGACCAGAGATGGAAGGGACGCTTTTATTAGATCAAAACCAATCGGATTGGCTTGTCTGGTCCGTTTGCCTTGGTGACTCTGAATAACTTTGGGCTGATCGCACGGTCCTCGTACCGGCGACGCATCTTTCAAATGTCTGCCTTATCAACTGTCGATGGTAGGTTCTGCGCCTACCATGGTTGTAACGGGTAACGGGGAATCAGGGTTCGATTCCGGAGAGGGAGCCTGAGAAACGGCTACCACATCCAAGGAAGGCAGCAGGCGCGCAAATTACCCACTCCCGGCACGGGGAGGTAGTGACGAAAAATAACGATACGGGACTCATCCGAGGCCCCGTAATCGGAATGAGTACACTTTAAATCCTTTAACGAGTATCTATTGGAGGGCAAGTCTGGTGCCAGCAGCCGCGGTAATTCCAGCTCCAATAGCGTATATTAAAGTTGTTGCGGTTAAAAAGCTCGTAGTTGGATTTGTGTCCCACGCTGTTGGTTCACCGCCCGTCGGTGTTTAACTGGCATGTATCGTGGGACGTCCTGCCGGTGGGGCGAGCCGAAGGGGTGCTTTCGCGTCCCGAGGCGGACCCCGTTTAAATCCTACCAGGGTGCTCTTTGTTGAGTGTCTCGGTGGGCCGGCACGTTTACTTTGAACAAATTAGAGTGCTTAAAGCAGGCAAGCCCGCCTGAATACTGTGTGCATGGAATAATGGAATAGGACCTCGGTTCTATTTTGTTGGTTTTCGGAACCCGAGGTAATGATTAATAGGGACAGGCGGGGGCATTCGTATTGCGACGTTAGAGGTGAAATTCTTGGATCGTCGCAAGACGAACAGAAGCGAAAGCATTTGCCAAGTATGTTTTCATTAATCAAGAACGAAAGTTAGAGGTTCGAAGGCGATCAGATACCGCCCTAGTTCTAACCATAAACGATGCCAGCCAGCGATCCGCCGCAGTTCCTCCGATGACTCGGCGGGCAGCCTCCGGGAAACCAAAGCTTTTGGGTTCCGGGGGAAGTATGGTTGCAAAGCTGAAACTTAAAGGAATTGACGGAAGGGCACCACCAGGAGTGGAGCCTGCGGCTTAATTTGACTCAACACGGGAAACCTCACCAGGCCCGGACACCGGAAGGATTGACAGATTGATAGCTCTTTCTTGATTCGGTGGGTGGTGGTGCATGGCCGTTCTTAGTTGGTGGAGCGATTTGTCTGGTTAATTCCGATAACGAACGAGACTCTAGCCTGCTAACTAGTCGCGTGACATCCTTCGTGCTGTCAGCGATTACTTTTCTTCTTAGAGGGACAGGCGGCTTCTAGCCGCACGAGATTGAGCAATAACAGGTCTGTGATGCCCTTAGATGTTCTGGGCCGCACGCGCGCTACACTGAAGGAATCAGCGTGTCTTCCTAGGCCGAAAGGTCGGGGTAACCCGCTGAACCTCCTTCGTGCTAGGGATTGGGGCTTGCAATTGTTCCCCATGAACGAGGAATTCCCAGTAAGCGCGAGTCATAAGCTCGCGTTGATTACGTCCCTGCCCTTTGTACACACCGCCCGTCGCTACTACCGATTGAATGATTTAGTGAGGTCTTCGGACTGGTACGCGGCATCGACTCTGTCGTTGCCGATGCTACCGGAAAGATGACCAAACTTGATCATTTAGAGGAAGTAAAAGTCGTAACAAGGTTTCCGTAGGTGAACCTGCGGAAGGATCATTACCGACTAGACTGCATGTCTTTCGATGTGCGTGTCGTGTCGCGCAACACGCTACCTGTACGGCAGTGGCCGTGCGCCGCGTGCGGAACCACGCGTGCCTCTCAAAACTAGCGGAAGTGTTGTTGTTGTGTGGTACGAGCGCTGAAGCTCTGGAGCGGCTGGCCTGCGGTACCTGGCGCCTGGCGCCGGTTTTGAATGACGTTCGCCCGAGTGCCTGTCCGCTCCGGTGTGGAGCCGTACGACGCCCATCGGCTGTGAGGCCGTTGGACACAAAAAAAATAGTGGAACAGGGGCCGTCAGACGCCTCAGTCCCGCAAATGCTACTGTCTTGAAAGAGACAGTGGGAGACTGAAAAGGAAAAGATCACCCAGGACGGTGGATCACTCGGCTCGTGGGTCGATGAAGAACGCAGCAAATTGCGCGTCGACATGTGAACTGCAGGACACATGAACATCGACGTTTCGAACGCACATTGCGGTCCATGGATTCCGTTCCCGGGCCACGTCTGGCTGAGGGTCGGCTACGTATACTGAAGCGCGCGGCGTTTGTCCCGCTTCGGAGACGTGGGAGTGTCGTGGTCGCCTGTGTGGCCGGCCGCGTCTCCTTAAACGTGCGATGCGCGCCCGTCGCCTGGCGGTTCGCATACCGGTACTTTCTCGGTAGCGTGCACAGCCGGCTGGCGGTGTGGCGTGCGACACCTCGTACAACGACCTCAGAGCAGGCGAGACTACCCGCTGAATTTAAGCATATTACTAAGCGGAGGAAAAGAAACTAACAAGGATTCCCCCAGTAGCGGCGAGCGAACAGGGAAGAGTCCAGCACCGAACCCCGCAGGCTGCCGCCTGTCGTGGCATGTGGTGTTTGGGAGGGTCCACTACCCCGACGCCTCGCGCCGAGCCCAAG
>NW_026061766.1:67500-72500 GCF_023897955.1 Schistocerca gregaria | reverse complement strand
GTCGTGGGCGCTGGCCGGCAGGCCGCGAGACGTGACGCCCGGCGGCAAAGAGTGCTCCTCTGAGGATATAGATGTTCCGTTCCGCCGCACAATGGTGACGGTGACCGCTGCCTGCGGTGGCAACGCTGGGCACAGTCGATACTCGCCGTGTGGTGGAAGGTAAACATTATGCGGTACATCAGTACTTTCCTAATAGTTCGGTCGTCTCACGGCACTGCTTAGTAAATGATGCAAGGCCAAATATAGATGATTTATGCGAATGTCCCTATACGTGCTGTAAGACTGGGCACACAACGTGAATCGCACGTCAGCCAGACACTCGAACATGCACCACTCTCGGCCTGCAACGGAGACACACAATACGTAAACATCTGGAATGCGACAATGTCGAGTGCATCCTCTCTGCCACATTGCACCGTCGACACTATGATAACCAGAGCAGTAGGTCCACCTATAAAAGCACAATACCCCACTCCTCCGACAACTACCATTGCTCAGATAAATCAACACCACCAACACACATCCTACACAGAGGGGCACCAAATATCATCCCCCGCCCTCGTGTTATACCACATGAAAAATTGCAGAAGTGAGAGACACACATCCGCCAGCCTCTTGCTACAAGCATCGAACCGACGTGACGTATCTGACGGTGACTCAGGCATCCGTGTACTGCCACCACTATCCACCCCCCCCCCCCCTCTCTCTCTGCCCCCTTCCCACACAATACCAAATTTAACCAACTTTATCGCTTAACCTAACTGTGGCTGTACCAGTTTATCGCTTAACCTAACTGTGGCTGTACCAGTTTATCGCTTAACCTAACTGTGGCTGTACCAGTTTATCGCTTAACCTAACTGTGGCTGTACCAGTTTATCGCTTAACCTAACTGTGGCTGTACCAGTTTATCGCTTAACCTAACTGTGGCTGTACCAGTTTATCGCTTAAACCTAACTGTGGCTGTACCAGTTTATCGCTTAACCTAACTGTGGCTGTACCAGTTTATCGCTTAACCTAACTGTGGCTGTACCAGTTTATCGCTTAACCTCTGTGGCTGTACCAGTTTATCGCTTAACCTAACTGTGGCTGTACCAGTTTATCGCTTAACCTAACTGTGGCTGTACCAGTTTATCGCTTAACCTAACTGTGGCTGTACCAGTTTATCGCTTAACCTAACTGTGGCTGTACCAGTTTATCGCTTAACCTAACTGTGGCTGTACCAGTTTATCGCTTAACCTAACTGTGGCTGTACCAGATTATCGCTTAACCTAACTGTGGCTGTACCAGATTATCGTCTTAACCTAACTGTGGCTGTACCAGATTATCGCTTAAACCTAACTGTGGCTGTACCAGATTATCGCTTAACCTAACTGTGGCTGTACCAGATTATCGCTTAACCTAACTGTGGCTGTACCAGATTATCGCTTAACCTAACTCAATTTGTCCCTTAACCTAACTCAATTTGTCCCTTAACCTAACTCAAGTTGTCCCTTAACCTAACTCAAGTTGTCCCTTAACCTAACTCAATTTGTCCCTTAACCTAACTCAATTTGTCCCTTAACCTAACTCAAGTTGTCCCTTAACCTAACTCAAGTTGTCCCTTAACCTAACTCAAGTTGTCCCTTAACCTAACTCAAGTTGTCCCTTAACCTAACTCAAGTTGTCCCTTAACCTAACTCAATTTGTCCCTTAACCTAACTCAATTTGTCCCTTAACCTAACTCAATTTGTCCCTTAACCTAACTCAATTTGTCCCTTAACCTAACTCAATTTGTCCCTTAACCTAACTCAAGTTGTCCCTTAACCTAACTCAAGTTGTCCCTTAACCTAACTCAAGTTGTCCCTTAACCTAACTCAAGTTGTCCCTTAACCTAACTCAAGTTGTCCCTTAACCTAACTCAAGTTGTCCCTTAACCTAACTCAAGTTGTCCCTTAACCTAACTCAAGTTGTCCCTTAACCTAACTCAATTTGTCCCTTAACCTAACTCAAGTTGTCCCTTAACCTAACTCAAGTTGTCCCTTAACCTAACTCAATTTGTCCCTTAACCTAACTCAATTTGTCCCTTAACCTAACTCAATTTGTCCCTTAACCTAACTCAAGTTGTCCCTTAACCTAACTCAAGTTGTCCCTTAACCTAACTCAAGTTGTCCCTTAACCTAACTCAAGTTGTCCCTTAACCTAACTCAAGTTGTCCCTTAACCTAACTCAAGTTGTCCCTTAACCTAACTCAAGTTGTCCCTTAACCTAACTCAATTTGTCCTTAACCTAACTCAATTTGTCCCTTAACCTAACTCAATTTGTCCCTTAACCTACTCAATATGTCCCTTAACCTAACTCAAGTTGTCCCTTAACCTAACTCAAGTTGTCCCTTAACCTAACTCAAGTTGTCCCCTTAACCTAACTCAAGTTGTCCCTTAACCTAACTCAAGTTGTCCCTTAACCTAACTCAAGTTGTCCCTTAACCTAACTCAAGTTGTCCCTTAACCTAACTCAATTTGTCCCTTAACCTAACACAAGTTGTCCCTTAACCTAACTCAATTTGTCCCTTAACCTAACTCAATTTGTCCCTTAACCTAACTCAATTTGTCCCTTAACCTAACTCAATTTGTCCCTTAACCTAACTCAATTTGTCCCTTAACCTAACTCAATTTGTCCCTTAACCTACTCAAGTTGTCCCTTAACCTAACTCAAGTTGTCCCTTAACCTACTCAAGTTGTCCCTTAACCTAACTCAAGTTGTCCCTTAACCTAACTCAAGTTGTCCCTTAACCTAACTCAAGTTGTCCCTTAACCTAACTCAAGTTGTCCCTTAACCTAACCCACGTTGTCCCTTAACCTAACCCACGTTGTCCCTTAACCTAACCCACGTTGTCCCTTAACCTAACCCACGTTGTCCCTTAACCTAACCCACGTTGTCCCTTAACCTAACCCACGTTGTCCCTTAACCTAACCCACGTTGTCCTTAACCTAACCGACGTTGTCCCTTAACCTAACCCACGTTGTCCCTTAACCTAACCCACGTTGTCCCTTAACCTAACCCACGTTGTCCCTTAACCTAACCCACGTTGTCCCTTAACCTAACCCACGTTGTCCCTTAACCTAACCCACGTTGTCCCTTAACCTAACCCACGTTGTCCCTTAACCTAACCCACGTTGTCCCTTAACCTAACCCACGTTGTCCCTTAACCTAACCCACGTTGTCCCTAAACCTAACCCACGTTGTCCCTTAACCTAACCCACGTTGTCCCTTACCTAACCCACGTTGTCCCTTAACCTAACCCACGTTGTCCCTTAACCTAACCCACGTTGTCCCTTTGCCTAACATAGTTCACTGCTCGGAATCTCTGGTGTCGTTGTTATCCTCATGTAGATGTCTTGCGAGTGTTGCTTACTTTCCACATATTCCTGCTATCCACTGTCAATTGTACTGCAATAGGACTATATCGCCGACCCCCCCCCTCCCCCCCCTCTGTCCCCCTCTGTCCCCCTCTTTGTGTCTCTGTCCTCTCAAGCTGGTCGGTCTGGCGTTTGAGTGTTAAATGAGCCTCGCAGCTGTTCAGTTGCATTCAGATGTCGACGCCCTCAGTGTACGTCGTGGTATGGTCTGTGTCCATTGTCCGCTGATGTCGTACGCGTAACCCACACGCTGTACCGATCATCGGTCGTTACGTACAGAGTGAAGTAGTGTGATACGTGTGACCGTACGCTGGCTGTGCCCAACGGTGTCGAATCTCAATTTCCATATGTTGTGCTTGATGCTACTTGTCTCGTCTCCCAATAACAGCTAGGTTGCACTGTGGTACGCCGTAGAGGCGTGTGGGAGGAACGTACGAACGCATTGTATGTCACCCTGGGTCGCTGGGGGTGGTGGTGCGGTGAGTCAGGTCAGGTCAGGTCAGCGTGAGCCGTCTGATGTAGTGACGCGTGTATTCCGACTTTGTCGTATTGCCTCACACAAAGTGCTACCCTGGTGGACCGCGTTCCAAATCTGGGACATGCCGCAGATGCCGGTTGACAGTGGATCGCGGAAGGTACATCGCATACGTGCGCGGGCCACCTTCCACGTGTTCTCTTCTGCACATGTCGCAGTGTGTATGTGGTCTGATGTAGCGTGTCGTGACACATGACATCCTGGCATGCAAGAATTGTTGAATTCGCAAATGTAGGTGGACATCTACGTTTACTGCCCAAGATACGCAAATGAACTGGAAATCCGTTGTTGAGCGGTTGTTCACGCTGGAGGTGAATCTGTGATGGCGACGATCGGTACAGCTATTAACCGGTTGTTTCAGCGGTACCCGCCACATCCACACGCGTGACTAGGCCCATGTGGGTATGAAGCGATACGCGGCGGTGGCTTGGTGGGGACTGTTCCCCGGCCGGTGAAGGGGGGCCGCCCGGCGTGTTGGCCGCGCGCTGCGTGGGCGCACGCGCAACAGGCGGCTGGTGGGGGGCGCCGAGTGGCAGGAGCGCCAGCCGACGGGCCCGGCAGGCGGCGCAGCTACGCTGCGGCGCACCCTGCACGCGGCGCCTGGCGGCCAAAGTTGGTTCAGCCGAGCCCGGTGCGAAGCGCGGTGGACATCTGCAGTGTGCTGGTCTGATTGAGGACTACAGTCAGTTCGGAAGGAATTGAGATTGTCCCTTTGGAAGGCTTCTAGTGACACTTTTATCCGCTTTTTTAAATAAAATTATTTTGCCTTTGTTTCTGGTGGATTTGGAAGAAACGGTATTGAGCCTAGCTACAACGACCTTGTGATCACTAATCCCTGTATCAGTCATGATGCTCTCTATTACCTCTGGATTGTATGTGGTTAAGAGGTCAAGTGTGTTTTCGCAACCACTTACAATTCGCGTGGGTTCGTGGACTAACTGCTCGAAATAATTTTCGGAGAAAGCATTTAGGAGAATCTCGGAAGATGTTTTCTGCCTACCACAGGTTTTAACACGCGATCTAGTGTTGCCTCTCTCGAAACCGACCAAGTACCTAGGACGGCGCTGCGC
>NW_026061766.1:52500-57500 GCF_023897955.1 Schistocerca gregaria | reverse complement strand
CAATTTGTCCCTTAACCTAACTCAAGTTGTCCCTTAACCTAACTCAAGTTGTCCCTTAACCTAACTCAAGTTGTCCCTTAACCTAACTCAAGTTGTCCCTTAACCTAACTCAAGTTGTCCCTTAACCTAACTCAAGTTGTCCCTTAACCTAACTCAAGTTGTCCCTTAACCTAACTCAATTTGTCCCTTAACCTAACTCAATTTGTCCCTTAACCTAACTCAATTTGTCCCTTAACCTAACTCAATTTGTCCCTTAACCTAACTCAATTTGTCCCTTAACCTAACTCAAGTTGTCCCTTAACCTAACTCAAGTTGTCCCTTAACCTAACTCAAGTTGTCCCTTAACCTAACTCAAGTTGTCCCTTAACCTAACTCAAGTTGTCCCTTAACCTAACTCAAGTTGTCCCTTAACCTAACTCAATTTGTCCCTTAACCTAACTCAAGTTGTCCCTTAACCTAACTCAATTTGTCCCTTAACCTAACTCAATTTGTCCCTTAACCTAACTCAATTTGTCCCTTAACCTAACTCAATTTGTCCCTTAACCTAACTCAATTTGTCCCTTAACCTAACTCAAGTTGTCCCTTAACCTAACTCAAGTTGTCCCTTAACCTAACTCAAGTTGTCCCTTAACCTAACTCAAGTTGTCCCTTAACCTAACTCAAGTTGTCCCTTAACCTAACTCAAGTTGTCCCTTAACCTAACTCAAGTTGTCCCTTAACCTAACTCAAGTTGTCCCTTAACCTAACCCACGTTGTCCCTTAACCTAACCCACGTTGTCCCTTAACCTAACCCACGTTGTCCCTTAACCTAACCCACGTTGTCCCTTAACCTAACCCACGTTGTCCCTTAACCTAACCCACGTTGTCCCTTAACCTAACCCACGTTGTCCCTTAACCTAACCCACGTTGTCCCTTAACCTAACCGACGTTGTCCCTTAACCTAACCCACGTTGTCCCTTAACCTAACCCACGTTGTCCCTTAACCTAACCCACGTTGTCCCTTAACCTAACCCACGTTGTCCCTTAACCTAACCCACGTTGTCCCTTAACCTAACCCACGTTGTCCCTTAACCTAACCCACGTTGTCCCTTAACCTAACCCACGTTGTCCCTTAACCTAACCCACGTTGTCCCTTAACCTAACCCACGTTGTCCCTTAACCTAACCCACGTTGTCCCTTAACCTAACCCACGTTGTCCCTTAACCTAACCCACGTTGTCCCTTAACCTAACCCACGTTGTCCCTTTGCCTAACATAGTTCACTGCTCGGAATCTCTGGTGTCGTTGTTATCCTCATGTAGATGTCTTGCGAGTGTTGCTTACTTTCCACATATTCCTGCTATCCACTGTCAATTGTACTGCAATAGGACTATATCGCCGACCCCCCCCCCTCCCCCCCCTCTGTCCCCCTCTGTCCCCCTCTTTGTGTCTCTGTCCTCTCAAGCTGGTCGGTCTGGCGTTTGAGTGTTAAATGAGCCTCGCAGCTGTTCAGTTGCATTCAGATGTCGACGCCCTCAGTGTACGTCGTGGTATGGTCTGTGTCCATTGTCCGCTGATGTCGTACGCGTAACCCACACGCTGTACCGATCATCGGTCGTTACGTACAGAGTGAAGTAGTGTGATACGTGTGACCGTACGCTGGCTGTGCCCAACGGTGTCGAATCTCAATTTCCATATGTTGTGCTTGATGCTACTTGTCTCGTCTCCCAATAACAGCTAGGTTGCACTGTGGTACGCCGTAGAGGCGTGTGGGAGGAACGTACGAACGCATTGTATGTCACCCTGGGTCGCTGGGGGTGGTGGTGCGGTGAGTCAGGTCAGGTCAGGTCAGCGTGAGCCGTCTGATGTAGTGACGCGTGTATTCCGACTTTGTCGTATTGCCTCACACAAAGTGCTACCCTGGTGGACCGCGTTCCATATCTGGGACATGCCGCAGATGCCGGTTGACAGTGGATCGCGGAAGGTACATCGCATACGTGCGCGGGCCACCTTCCACGTGTTCTCTTCTGCACATGTCGCAGTGTGTATGTGGTCTGATGTAGCGTGTCGTGACACATGACATCCTGGCATGCAAGAATTGTTGAATTCGCAAATGTAGGTGGACATCTACGTTTACTGCCCAAGATACGCAAATGAACTGGAAATCCGTTGTTGAGCGGTTGTTCACGCTGGAGGTGAATCTGTGATGGCGACGATCGGTACAGCTATTAACCGGTTGTTTCAGCGGTACCCGCCACATCCACACGCGTGACTAGGCCCATGTGGGTATGAAGCGATACGCGGCGGTGGCTTGGTGGGACTGTTCCCGGCCGGTGAAGGGGGGCCGCCCGGCGTGTTGGCCGCGCGCTGCGTGGGCGCACGCGCAACAGGCGGCTGGTGGGGGGCGCCGAGTGGCAGGAGCGCCAGCCGACGGGCCCGGCAGGCGGCGCAGCTACGCTGCGGCGCACCCTGCACGCGGCGCCTGGCGGCCAAAGTTGGTTCAGCCGAGCCCGGTGCGAAGCGCGGTGGACATCTGCAGTGTGCTGGTCTGATTGAGGACTGTGTGCGTTGAGGATGCGCCGCCGCCTGGCACTCGGCGCCGCGACGCCGTCTGCTGCTCGGTCGCCCCAGCGGTTCTCGCAGGTGGTTTGTATCGCAGTTGTGCGGACGTGTTGGCGCGTGCGCTGTGCTGGGAGAGTTCGCTTCTGCACCCAAGTGGGGCTTTGCCCTTGTGTGGCGCTGGCGTTGGAGCTGCCGGTCACCATAGGTGGCGCGTGTTGTCTCCCGCCGGCAATGCCACGACAGCACGCTCCCGGGCCTCTGTCGGCAGCGGCAAGCTCAGTTGGGAGCAAGGGTGTTCGCACTAAAACCGTCTACTCGCCTAACTCCGGGCGATTGCGCCTCTCTCGAAACCGACCAAGTACCTAGGACGGCGCTGCGCGCCGCCGGGACCTGAGAGGGTTTCGAGGTGTATCGTGCAGGGGAGCTCGGCCTCCTCCTGTTTGCAGAATAATTGAGCGGACGCTTGCGTGTTCGCGCGGGCCCCCGGGACACACTCCCGGGCGGCCGGCTGCTCAGCTCTAGTTGACGCAGCTCCCTGGTTGATCCTGCCAGTAGTCATATGCTTGTCTCAAAGATTAAGCCATGCATGTCTCAGTACAAGCCGCATTAAGGTGAAACCGCGAATGGCTCATTAAATCAGTTATGGTTCCTTAGATCGTACCCACGTTACTTGGATAACTGTGGTAATTCTAGAGCTAATACATGCAAACAGAGTCCCGACCAGAGATGGAAGGGACGCTTTTATTAGATCAAAACCAATCGGATTGGCTTGTCTGGTCCGTTTGCCTTGGTGACTCTGAATAACTTTGGGCTGATCGCACGGTCCTCGTACCGGCGACGCATCTTTCAAATGTCTGCCTTATCAACTGTCGATGGTAGGTTCTGCGCCTACCATGGTTGTAACGGGTAACGGGGAATCAGGGTTCGATTCCGGAGAGGGAGCCTGAGAAACGGCTACCACATCCAAGGAAGGCAGCAGGCGCGCAAATTACCCACTCCCGGCACGGGGAGGTAGTGACGAAAAATAACGATACGGGACTCATCCGAGGCCCCGTAATCGGAATGAGTACACTTTAAATCCTTTAACGAGTATCTATTGGAGGGCAAGTCTGGTGCCAGCAGCCGCGGTAATTCCAGCTCCAATAGCGTATATTAAAGTTGTTGCGGTTAAAAAGCTCGTAGTTGGATTTGTGTCCCACGCTGTTGGTTCACCGCCCGTCGGTGTTTAACTGGCATGTATCGTGGGACGTCCTGCCGGTGGGGCGAGCCGAAGGGGTGCTTTCGCGTCCCGAGGCGGACCCCGTTTAAATCCTACCAGGGTGCTCTTTGTTGAGTGTCTCGGTGGGCCGGCACGTTTACTTTGAACAAATTAGAGTGCTTAAAGCAGGCAAGCCCGCCTGAATACTGTGTGCATGGAATAATGGAATAGGACCTCGGTTCTATTTTGTTGGTTTTCGGAACCCGAGGTAATGATTAATAGGGACAGGCGGGGGCATTCGTATTGCGACGTTAGAGGTGAAATTCTTGGATCGTCGCAAGACGAACAGAAGCGAAAGCATTTGCCAAGTATGTTTTCATTAATCAAGAACGAAAGTTAGAGGTTCGAAGGCGATCAGATACCGCCCTAGTTCTAACCATAAACGATGCCAGCCAGCGATCCGCCGCAGTTCCTCCGATGACTCGGCGGGCAGCCTCCGGGAAACCAAAGCTTTTGGGTTCCGGGGGAAGTATGGTTGCAAAGCTGAAACTTAAAGGAATTGACGGAAGGGCACCACCAGGAGTGGAGCCTGCGGCTTAATTTGACTCAACACGGGAAACCTCACCAGGCCCGGACACCGGAAGGATTGACAGATTGATAGCTCTTTCTTGATTCGGTGGGTGGTGGTGCATGGCCGTTCTTAGTTGGTGGAGCGATTTGTCTGGTTAATTCCGATAACGAACGAGACTCTAGCCTGCTAACTAGTCGCGTGACATCCTTCGTGCTGTCAGCGATTACTTTTCTTCTTAGAGGGACAGGCGGCTTCTAGCCGCACGAGATTGAGCAATAACAGGTCTGTGATGCCCTTAGATGTTCTGGGCGGCACGCGCGCTACACTGAAGGAATCAGCGTGTCTTCCTAGGCCGAAAGGTCGGGGTAACCCGCTGAACCTCCTTCGTGCTAGGGATTGGGGCTTGCAATTGTTCCCCATGAACGAGGAATTCCCAGTAAGCGCGAGTCATAAGCTCGCGTTGATTACGTCCCTGCCCTTTGTACACACCGCCCGTCGCTACTACCGATTGAATGATTTAGTGAGGTCTTCGGACTGGTACGCGGCATCGACTCTGTCGTTGCCGATGCTACCGGAAAGATGACCAAACTTGATCATTTAGAGGAAGTAAAAGTCGTAACAAGGTTTCCGTAGGTGAACCTGCGGAAGGATCATTACCGACTAGACTGCATGTCTTTCGATGTGCGTGTCG
>NW_026061766.1:40000-45000 GCF_023897955.1 Schistocerca gregaria | reverse complement strand
CTTAACCTAACTCAATTTGTCCCTTAACCTAACTCAAGTTGTCCCTTAACCTAACTCAAGTTGTCCCTTAACCTAACTCAAGTTGTCCCTTAACCTAACTCAAGTTGTCCCTTAACCTAACTCAAGTTGTCCCTTAATCTGTCTCGCGTGTGTACTCAAGTTGTCCCTTAACCTAACTCAAGTTGTCCCTTAACCTAACTCAAGTTGTCCCTTAACCTAACTCAATTTGTCCCTTAACCTAACTCAAGTTGTCCCTTAACCTAACTCAATTTGTCCCTTAACCTAACTCAATTTGTCCCTTAACCTAACTCAATTTGTCCCTTAACCTAACTCAAGTTGTCCCTTAACCTAACTCAAGTTGTCCCTTAACCTAACTCAAGTTGTCCCTTAACCTAACTCAAGTTGTCCCTTAACCTAACTCAAGTTGTCCCTTAACCTAACTCAAGTTGTCCCTTAACCTAACTCAAGTTGTCCCTTAACCTAACTCAAGTTGTCCCTTAACCTAACTCAATTTGTCCCTTAACCTAACTCAATTTGTCCCTTAACCTAACTCAATTTGTCCCTTAACCTAACTCAAGTTGTCCCTTAACCTAACTCAAGTTGTCCCTTAACCTAACTCAAGTTGTCCCTTAACCTAACTCAAGTTGTCCCTTAACCTAACTCAAGTTGTCCCTTAACCTAACTCAAGTTGTCCCTTAACCTAACTCAATTTGTCCCTTAACCTAACTCAAGTTGTCCCTTAACCTAACTCAATTTGTCCCTTAACCTAACTCAATTTGTCCCTTAACCTAACTCAATTTGTCCCTTAACCTAACTCAATTTGTCCCTTAACCTAACTCAATTTGTCCCTTAACCTAACTCAATTTGTCCCTTAACCTAACTCAATTTGTCCCTTAACCTAACTCAAGTTGTCCCTTAACCTAACTCAAGTTGTCCCTTAACCTAACTCAAGTTGTCCCTTAACCTAACTCAAGTTGTCCCTTAACCTAACTCAAGTTGTCCCTTAACCTAACTCAAGTTGTCCCTTAACCTAACTCAAGTTGTCCCTTAACCTAACCCACGTTGTCCCTTAACCTAACCCACGTTGTCCCTTAACCTAACCCACGTTGTCCCTTAACCTAACCCACGTTGTCCCTTAACCTAACCCACGTTGTCCCTTAACCTAACCCACGTTGTCCCTTAACCTAACCCACGTTGTCCCTTAACCTAACCGACGTTGTCCCTTAACCTAACCCACGTTGTCCCTTAACCTAACCCACGTTGTCCCTTAACCTAACCCACGTTGTCCCTTAACCTAACCCACGTTGTCCCTTAACCTAACCCACGTTGTCCCTTAACCTAACCCACGTTGTCCCTTAACCTAACCCACGTTGTCCCTTAACCTAACCCACGTTGTCCCTTAACCTAACCCACGTTGTCCCTTAACCTAACCCACGTTGTCCCTTTGCCTAACATAGTTCACTGCTCGGAATCTCTGGTGTCGTTGTTATCCTCATGTAGATGTCTTGCGAGTGTTGCTTACTTTCCACATATTCCTGCTATCCACTGTCAATTGTACTGCAATAGGACTATATCGCCGACCCCCCCCCTCCCCCCCCTCTGTCCCCCTCTGTCCCCCTCTTTGTGTCTCTGTCCTCTCAAGCTGGTCGGTCTGGCGTTTGAGTGTTAAATGAGCCTCGCAGCTGTTCAGTTGCATTCAGATGTCGACGCCCTCAGTGTACGTCGTGGTATGGTCTGTGTCCATTGTCCGCTGATGTCGTACGCGTAACCCACACGCTGTACCGATCATCGGTCGTTACGTACAGAGTGAAGTAGTGTGATACGTGTGACCGTACGCTGGCTGTGCCCAACGGTGTCGAATCTCAATTTCCATATGTTGTGCTTGATGCTACTTGTCTCGTCTCCCAATAACAGCTAGGTTGCACTGTGGTACGCCGTAGAGGCGTGTGGGAGGAACGTACGAACGCATTGTATGTCACCCTGGGTCGCTGGGGGTGGTGGTGCGGTGAGTCAGGTCAGGTCAGGTCAGCGTGAGCCGTCTGATGTAGTGACGCGTGTATTCCGACTTTGTCGTATTGCCTCACACAAAGTGCTACCCTGGTGGACCGCGTTCCATATCTGGGACATGCCGCAGATGCCGGTTGACAGTGGATCGCGGAAGGTACATCGCATACGTGCGCGGGCCACCTTCCACGTGTTCTCTTCTGCACATGTCGCAGTGTGTATGTGGTCTGATGTAGCGTGTCGTGACACATGACATCCTGGCATGCAAGAATTGTTGAATTCGCAAATGTAGGTGGACATCTACGTTTACTGCCCAAGATACGCAAATGAACTGGAAATCCGTTGTTGAGCGGTTGTTCACGCTGGAGGTGAATCTGTGATGGCGACGATTGGTACAGCTATTAACCGGTTGTTTCAGCGGTACCCGCCACATCCACACGCGTGACTAGGCCCATGTGGGTATGAAGCGATACGCGGCGGTGGCTTGGTGGGACTGTTCCCGGCCGGTGAAGGGGGGCCGCCCGGCGTGTTGGCCGCGCGCTGCGTGGGCGCACGCGCAACAGGCGGCTGGTGGGGGGCGCCGAGTGGCAGGAGCGCCAGCCGACGGGCCCGGCAGGCGGCGCAGCTACGCTGCGGCGCACCCTGCACGCGGCGCCTGGCGGCCAAAGTTGGTTCAGCCGAGCCCGGTGCGAAGCGCGGTGGACATCTGCAGTGTGCTGGTCTGATTGAGGACTGTGTGCGTTGAGGATGCGCCGCCGCCTGGCACTCGGCGCCGCGACGCCGTCTGCTGCTCGGTCGCCCCAGCGGTTCTCGCAGGTGGTTTGTATCGCAGTTGTGCGGACGTGTTGGCGCGTGCGCTGTGCTGGGAGAGTTCGCTTCTGCACCCAAGTGGGGCTTTGCCCTTGTGTGGCGCTGGCGTTGGAGCTGCCGGTCACCATAGGTGGCGCGTGTTGTCTCCCGCCGGCAATGCCACGACAGCACGCTCCCGGGCCTCTGTCGGCAGCGGCAAGCTCAGTTGGGAGCAAGGGTGTTCGCACTAAAACCGTCTACTCGCCTAACTCCGGGCGATTGCGCCTCTCTCGAAACCGACCAAGTACCTAGGACGGCGCTGCGCGCCGCCGGGACCTGAGAGGGTTTCGAGGTGTATCGTGCAGGGGAGCTCGGCCTCCTCCTGTTTGCAGAATAATTGAGCGGACGCTTGCGTGTTCGCGCGGGCCCCCGGGACACACTCCCGGGCGGCCGGCTGCTCAGCTCTAGTTGACGCAGCTCCCTGGTTGATCCTGCCAGTAGTCATATGCTTGTCTCAAAGATTAAGCCATGCATGTCTCAGTACAAGCCGCATTAAGGTGAAACCGCGAATGGCTCATTAAATCAGTTATGGTTCCTTAGATCGTACCCACGTTACTTGGATAACTGTGGTAATTCTAGAGCTAATACATGCAAACAGAGTCCCGACCAGAGATGGAAGGGACGCTTTTATTAGATCAAAACCAATCGGATTGGCTTGTCTGGTCCGTTTGCCTTGGTGACTCTGAATAACTTTGGGCTGATCGCACGGTCCTCGTACCGGCGACGCATCTTTCAAATGTCTGCCTTATCAACTGTCGATGGTAGGTTCTGCGCCTACCATGGTTGTAACGGGTAACGGGGAATCAGGGTTCGATTCCGGAGAGGGAGCCTGAGAAACGGCTACCACATCCAAGGAAGGCAGCAGGCGCGCAAATTACCCACTCCCGGCACGGGGAGGTAGTGACGAAAAATAACGATACGGGACTCATCCGAGGCCCCGTAATCGGAATGAGTACACTTTAAATCCTTTAACGAGTATCTATTGGAGGGCAAGTCTGGTGCCAGCAGCCGCGGTAATTCCAGCTCCAATAGCGTATATTAAAGTTGTTGCGGTTAAAAAGCTCGTAGTTGGATTTGTGTCCCACGCTGTTGGTTCACCGCCCGTCGGTGTTTAACTGGCATGTATCGTGGGACGTCCTGCCGGTGGGGCGAGCCGAAGGGGTGCTTTCGCGTCCCGAGGCGGACCCCGTTTAAATCCTACCAGGGTGCTCTTTGTTGAGTGTCTCGGTGGGCCGGCACGTTTACTTTGAACAAATTAGAGTGCTTAAAGCAGGCAAGCCCGCCTGAATACTGTGTGCATGGAATAATGGAATAGGACCTCGGTTCTATTTTGTTGGTTTTCGGAACCCGAGGTAATGATTAATAGGGACAGGCGGGGGCATTCGTATTGCGACGTTAGAGGTGAAATTCTTGGATCGTCGCAAGACGAACAGAAGCGAAAGCATTTGCCAAGTATGTTTTCATTAATCAAGAACGAAAGTTAGAGGTTCGAAGGCGATCAGATACCGCCCTAGTTCTAACCATAAACGATGCCAGCCAGCGATCCGCCGCAGTTCCTCCGATGACTCGGCGGGCAGCCTCCGGGAAACCAAAGCTTTTGGGTTCCGGGGGAAGTATGGTTGCAAAGCTGAAACTTAAAGGAATTGACGGAAGGGCACCACCAGGAGTGGAGCCTGCGGCTTAATTTGACTCAACACGGGAAACCTCACCAGGCCCGGACACCGGAAGGATTGACAGATTGATAGCTCTTTCTTGATTCGGTGGGTGGTGGTGCATGGCCGTTCTTAGTTGGTGGAGCGATTTGTCTGGTTAATTCCGATAACGAACGAGACTCTAGCCTGCTAACTAGTCGCGTGACATCCTTCGTGCTGTCAGCGATTACTTTTCTTCTTAGAGGGACAGGCGGCTTCTAGCCGCACGAGATTGAGCAATAACAGGTCTGTGATGCCCTTAGATGTTCTGGGCCGCACGCGCGCTACACTGAAGGAATCAGCGTGTCTTCCTAGGCCGAAAGGTCGGGGTAACCCGCTGAACCTCCTTCGTGCTAGGGATTGGGGCTTGCAATTGTTCCCCATGAACGAGGAATTCCCAGTAAGCGCGAGTCATAAGCTCGCGTTGATTACGTCCCTGCCCTTTGTACACACCGC
>NW_026061766.1:25000-32500 GCF_023897955.1 Schistocerca gregaria | reverse complement strand
CTTAACCTAACTGTGGCTGTACCAGTTTATCGCTTAACCTAACTGTGGCTGTACCAGTTTATCGCTTAACCTAACTGTGGCTGTACCAGATTATCGCTTAACCTAACTGTGGCTGTACCAGATTATCGCTTAACCTAACTGTGGCTGTACCAGTTTATCGCTTAACCTAACTGTGGCTGTACCAGTTTATCGCTTAACCTAACTGTGGCTGTACCAGTTTATCGCTTAACCTAACTGTGGCTGTACCAGTTTATCGCTTAACCTAACTGTGGCTGTACCAGTTTATCGCTTAACCTAACTGTGGCTGTACCAGTTTATCGCTTAACCTAACTGTGGCTGTACCAGTTTATCGCTTAACCTAACTGTGGCTGTACCAGTTTATCGCTTAACCTAACTGTGGCTGTACCAGTTTATCGCTTAACCTAACTGTGGCTGTACCAGTTTATCGCTTAACCTAACTGTGGCTGTACCAGTTTATCGCTTAACCTAACTGTGGCTGTACCAGTTTATCGCTTAACCTAACTGTGGCTGTACCAGTTTATCGCTTAACCTAACTGTGGCTGTACCAGATTATCGCTTAACCTAACTGTGGCTGTACCAGATTATCGCTTAACCTAACTGTGGCTGTACCAGATTATCGCTTAACCTAACTGTGGCTGTACCAGATTATCGCTTAACCTAACTGTGGCTGTACCAGATTATCGCTTAACCTAACTCAATTTGTCCCTTAACCTAACTCAATTTGTCCCTTAACCTAACTCAATTTGTCCCTTAACCTAACTCAATTTGTCCCTTAACCTAACTCAATTTGTCCCTTAACCTAACTCAATTTGTCCCTTAACCTAACTCAATTTGTCCCTTAACCTAACTCAATTTGTCCCTTAACCTAACTCAATTTGTCCCTTAACCTAACTCAATTTGTCCCTTAACCTAACTCAATTTGTCCCTTAACCTAACTCAATTTGTCCCTTAACCTAACTCAATTTGTCCCTTAACCTAACTCAAGTTGTCCCTTAACCTAACTCAAGTTGTCCCTTAACCTAACTCAAGTTGTCCCTTAACCTAACTCAAGTTGTCCCTTAACCTAACTCAAGTTGTCCCTTAACCTAACTCAAGTTGTCCCTTAACCTAACTCAAGTTGTCCCTTAACCTAACTCAAGTTGTCCCTTAACCTAACTCAAGTTGTCCCTTAACCTAACTCAAGTTGTCCCTTAACCTAACTCAAGTTGTCCCTTAACCTAACTCAAGTTGTCCCTTAACCTAACTCAAGTTGTCCCTTAACCTAACTCAAGTTGTCCCTTAACCTAACTCAAGTTGTCCCTTAACCTAACTCAAGTTGTCCCTTAACCTAACTCAAGTTGTCCCTTAACCTAACTCAAGTTGTCCCTTAACCTAACTCAAGTTGTCCCTTAACCTAACTCAAGTTGTCCCTTAACCTAACTCAAGTTGTCCCTTAACCTAACTCAAGTTGTCCCTTAACCTAACTCAAGTTGTCCCTTAACCTAACTCAAGTTGTCCCTTAACCTAACTCAAGTTGTCCCTTAACCTAACTCAAGTTGTCCCTTAACCTAACTCAAGTTGTCCCTTAACCTAACTCAAGTTGTCCCTTAACCTAACTCAAGTTGTCCCTTAACCTAACTCAAGTTGTCCCTTAACCTAACTCAATTTGTCCCTTAACCTAACCCACGTTGTCCCTTAACCTAACTCAAGTTGTCCCTTAACCTAACTCAAGTTGTCCCTTAACCTAACTCAAGTTGTCCCTTAACCTAACTCAAGTTGTCCCTTAACCTAACTCAAGTTGTCCCTTAACCTAACTCAAGTTGTCCCTTAACCTAACTCAAGTTGTCCCTTAACCTAACTCAAGTTGTCCCTTAACCTAACTCAAGTTGTCCCTTAACCTAACTCAAGTTGTCCCTTAACCTAACTCAAGTTGTCCCTTAACCTAACTCAAGTTGTCCCTTAACCTAACTCAAGTTGTCCCTTAACCTAACTCAAGTTGTCCCTTAACCTAACTCAAGTTGTCCCTTAACCTAACTCAAGTTGTCCCTTAACCTAACTCAAGTTGTCCCTTAACCTAACTCAAGTTGTCCCTTAACCTAACTCAAGTTGTCCCTTAACCTAACTCAAGTTGTCCCTTAACCTAACTCAAGTTGTCCCTTAACCTAACTCAAGTTGTCCCTTAACCTAACTCAAGTTGTCCCTTAACCTAACTCAAGTTGTCCCTTAACCTAACTCAATTTGTCCCTTAACCTAACTCAATTTGTCCCTTAACCTAACTCAATTTGTCCCTTAACCTAACTCAATTTGTCCCTTAACCTAACTCAATTTGTCCCTTAACCTAACTCAATTTGTCCCTTAACCTAACTCAATTTGTCCCTTAACCTAACTCAATTTGTCCCTTAACCTAACTCAATTTGTCCCTTAACCTAACTCAAGTTGTCCCTTAACCTAACTCAAGTTGTCCCTTAACCTAACCCACGTTGTCCCTTAACCTAACCCACGTTGTCCCTTAACCTAACCGACGTTGTCCCTTAACCTAACCGACGTTGTCCCTTAACCTAACCGACGTTGTCCCTTAACCTAACTCAAGTTGTCCCTTAACCTAACCGACGTTGTCCCTTAACCTAACCGACGTTGTCCCTTAACCTAACCCACGTTGTCCCTTAACCTAACCCACGTTGTCCCTTAACCTAACCCACGTTGTCCCTTAACCTAACCCACGTTGTCCCTTAACCTAACCCACGTTGTCCCTTAACCTAACCCACGTTGTCCCTTAACCTAACCCACGTTGTCCCTTAACCTAACCCACGTTGTCCCTTAACCTAACCCACGTTGTCCCTTAACCTAACCCACGTTGTCCCTTAACCTAACCCACGTTGTCCCTTAACCTAACCCACGTTGTCCCTTAACCTAACCCACGTTGTCCCTTAACCTAACCCACGTTGTCCCTTAACCTAACCCACGTTGTCCCTTAACCTAACCCACGTTGTCCCTTAACCTAACCCACGTTGTCCCTTAACCTAACCCACGTTGTCCCTTAACCTAACCCACGTTGTCCCTTAACCTAACCCACGTTGTCCCTTAACCTAACCCACGTTGTCCCTTAACCTAACCCACGTTGTCCCTTAACCTAACCCACGTTGTCCCTTTGCCTAACATAGTTCACTGCTCGGAATCTCTGGTGTCGTTGTTATCCTCATGTAGATGTCTTGCGAGTGTTGCTTACTTTCCACATATTCCTGCTATCCACTGTCAATTGTACTGCAATAGGACTATATCGCCGACCCCCCCCCTCCCCCCCCTCTGTCCCCCTCTGTCCCCCTCTTTGTGTCTCTGTCCTCTCAAGCTGGTCGGTCTGGCGTTTGAGTGTTAAATGAGCCTCGCAGCTGTTCAGTTGCATTCAGATGTCGACGCCCTCAGTGTACGTCGTGGTATGGTCTGTGTCCATTGTCCGCTGATGTCGTACGCGTAACCCACACGCTGTACCGATCATCGGTCGTTACGTACAGAGTGAAGTAGTGTGATACGTGTGACCGTACGCTGGCTGTGCCCAACGGTGTCGAATCTCAATTTCCATATGTTGTGCTTGATGCTACTTGTCTCGTCTCCCAATAACAGCTAGGTTGCACTGTGGTACGCCGTAGAGGCGTGTGGGAGGAACGTACGAACGCATTGTATGTCACCCTGGGTCGCTGGGGGTGGTGGTGCGGTGAGTCAGGTCAGGTCAGGTCAGCGTGAGCCGTCTGATGTAGTGACGCGTGTATTCCGACTTTGTCGTATTGCCTCACACAAAGTGCTACCCTGGTGGACCGCGTTCCATATCTGGGACATGCCGCAGATGCCGGTTGACAGTGGATCGCGGAAGGTACATCGCATACGTGCGCGGGCCACCTTCCACGTGTTCTCTTCTGCACATGTCGCAGTGTGTATGTGGTCTGATGTAGCGTGTCGTGACACATGACATCCTGGCATGCAAGAATTGTTGAATTCGCAAATGTAGGTGGACATCTACGTTTACTGCCCAAGATACGCAAATGAACTGGAAATCCGTTGTTGAGCGGTTGTTCACGCTGGAGGTGAATCTGTGATGGCGACGATCGGTACAGCTATTAACCGGTTGTTTCAGCGGTACCCGCCACATCCACACGCGTGACTAGGCCCATGTGGGTATGAAGCGATACGCGGCGGTGGCTTGGTGGGACTGTTCCCGGCCGGTGAAGGGGGGCCGCCCGGCGTGTTGGCCGCGCGCTGCGTGGGCGCACGCGCAACAGGCGGCTGGTGGGGGGCGCCGAGTGGCAGGAGCGCCAGCCGACGGGCCCGGCAGGCGGCGCAGCTACGCTGCGGCGCACCCTGCACGCGGCGCCTGGCGGCCAAAGTTGGTTCAGCCGAGCCCGGTGCGAAGCGCGGTGGACATCTGCAGTGTGCTGGTCTGATTGAGGACTGTGTGCGTTGAGGATGCGCCGCCGCCTGGCACTCGGCGCCGCGACGCCGTCTGCTGCTCGGTCGCCCCAGCGGTTCTCGCAGGTGGTTTGTATCGCAGTTGTGCGGACGTGTTGGCGCGTGCGCTGTGCTGGGAGAGTTCGCTTCTGCACCCAAGTGGGGCTTTGCCCTTGTGTGGCGCTGGCGTTGGAGCTGCCGGTCACCATAGGTGGCGCGTGTTGTCTCCCGCCGGCAATGCCACGACAGCACGCTCCCGGGCCTCTGTCGGCAGCGGCAAGCTCAGTTGGGAGCAAGGGTGTTCGCACTAAAACCGTCTACTCGCCTAACTCCGGGCGATTGCGCCTCTCTCGAAACCGACCAAGTACCTAGGACGGCGCTGCGCGCCGCCGGGACCTGAGAGGGTTTCGAGGTGTATCGTGCAGGGGAGCTCGGCCTCCTCCTGTTTGCAGAATAATTGAGCGGACGCTTGCGTGTTCGCGCGGGCCCCCGGGACACACTCCCGGGCGGCCGGCTGCTCAGCTCTAGTTGACGCAGCTCCCTGGTTGATCCTGCCAGTAGTCATATGCTTGTCTCAAAGATTAAGCCATGCATGTCTCAGTACAAGCCGCATTAAGGTGAAACCGCGAATGGCTCATTAAATCAGTTATGGTTCCTTAGATCGTACCCACGTTACTTGGATAACTGTGGTAATTCTAGAGCTAATACATGCAAACAGAGTCCCGACCAGAGATGGAAGGGACGCTTTTATTAGATCAAAACCAATCGGATTGGCTTGTCTGGTCCGTTTGCCTTGGTGACTCTGAATAACTTTGGGCTGATCGCACGGTCCTCGTACCGGCGACGCATCTTTCAAATGTCTGCCTTATCAACTGTCGATGGTAGGTTCTGCGCCTACCATGGTTGTAACGGGTAACGGGGAATCAGGGTTCGATTCCGGAGAGGGAGCCTGAGAAACGGCTACCACATCCAAGGAAGGCAGCAGGCGCGCAAATTACCCACTCCCGGCACGGGGAGGTAGTGACGAAAAATAACGATACGGGACTCATCCGAGGCCCCGTAATCGGAATGAGTACACTTTAAATCCTTTAACGAGTATCTATTGGAGGGCAAGTCTGGTGCCAGCAGCCGCGGTAATTCCAGCTCCAATAGCGTATATTAAAGTTGTTGCGGTTAAAAAGCTCGTAGTTGGATTTGTGTCCCACGCTGTTGGTTCACCGCCCGTCGGTGTTTAACTGGCATGTATCGTGGGACGTCCTGCCGGTGGGGCGAGCCGAAGGGGTGCTTTCGCGTCCCGAGGCGGACCCCGTTTAAATCCTACCAGGGTGCTCTTTGTTGAGTGTCTCGGTGGGCCGGCACGTTTACTTTGAACAAATTAGAGTGCTTAAAGCAGGCAAGCCCGCCTGAATACTGTGTGCATGGAATAATGGAATAGGACCTCGGTTCTATTTTGTTGGTTTTCGGAACCCGAGGTAATGATTAATAGGGACAGGCGGGGGCATTCGTATTGCGACGTTAGAGGTGAAATTCTTGGATCGTCGCAAGACGAACAGAAGCGAAAGCATTTGCCAAGTATGTTTTCATTAATCAAGAACGAAAGTTAGAGGTTCGAAGGCGATCAGATACCGCCCTAGTTCTAACCATAAACGATGCCAGCCAGCGATCCGCCGCAGTTCCTCCGATGACTCGGCGGGCAGCCTCCGGGAAACCAAAGCTTTTGGGTTCCGGGGGAAGTATGGTTGCAAAGCTGAAACTTAAAGGAATTGACGGAAGGGCACCACCAGGAGTGGAGCCTGCGGCTTAATTTGACTCAACACGGGAAACCTCACCAGGCCCGGACACCGGAAGGATTGACAGATTGATAGCTCTTTCTTGATTCGGTGGGTGGTGGTGCATGGCCGTTCTTAGTTGGTGGAGCGATTTGTCTGGTTAATTCCGATAACGAACGAGACTCTAGCCTGCTAACTAGTCGCGTGACATCCTTCGTGCTGTCAGCGATTACTTTTCTTCTTAGAGGGACAGGCGGCTTCTAGCCGCACGAGATTGAGCAATAACAGGTCTGTGATGCCCTTAGATGTTCTGGGCCGCACGCGCGCTACACTGAAGGAATCAGCGTGTCTTCCTAGGCCGAAAGGTCGGGGTAACCCGCTGAACCTCCTTCGTGCTAGGGATTGGGGCTTGCAATTGTTCCCCATGAACGAGGAATTCCCAGTAAGCGCGAGTCATAAGCTCGCGTTGATTACGTCCCTGCCCTTTGTACACACCGCCCGTCGCTACTACCGATTGAATGATTTAGTGAGGTCTTCGGACTGGTACGCGGCATCGACTCTGTCGTTGCCGATGCTACCGAAAGATGACCAAACTTGATCATTTAGAGGAAGTAAAAGTCGTAACAAGGTTTCCGTAGGTGAACCTGCGGAAGGATCATTACCGACTAGACTGCATGTCTTTCGATGTGCGTGTCGTGTCGCGCAACACGCTACCTGTACGGCAGTGGCCGTGCGCCGCGTGCGGACCACGCGTGCCTCTCAAAACTAGCGGAAGTGTTGTTGTTGTGTGGTACGAGCGCTGAAGCTCTGGAGCGGCTGGCCTGCGGTACCTGGCGCCTGGCGCCGGTTTTGAATGACGTTCGCCCGAGTGCCTGTCCGCTCGGTGTGGAGCCGTACGACGCCCATCGGCTGTGAGGCCGTTGGACACAAAAAAATAGTGGAACAGGGGCCGTCAGACGCCTCAGTCCCGCAAATGCTACTGTCTTGAAAGAGACAGTGGGAGACTGAAAAGGAAAAGATCACCCAGGACGGTGGATCACTCGGCTCGTGGGTCGATGAAGAACGCAGCAAATTGCGCGTCGACATGTGAACTGCAGGACACATGAACATCGACGTTTCGAACGCACATTGCGGTCCATGGATTCCGTTCCCGGGCCACGTCTGGCTGAGGGTCGGCTACGTATACTGAAGCGCGCGGCGTTTGTCCGCTTCGGAGACGTGGGAGTGTCGTGGTCGCCTGTGTGGCCGGCCGCGTCTCCTTAAACGTGCGATGCGCGCCCGTCGCCTGGCGGTT
>NW_026061766.1:15000-20000 GCF_023897955.1 Schistocerca gregaria | reverse complement strand
CATTTGCCGAGCCCACCCACACAAAACCTGCACCCCCCTCCAGCGCAGGAGCCGCAACCCGGGTGCGTACGCCGCACCAAGTGCTCCACCCGCGACCGTACGTGCCCCGCCGAAATCGCAACTCCGGCGGATGAACGGCGGACTTTTCTCGCAGTCGTAAGTTGCAATCCACCCCTATATCTTGCGCCTCATGAAGAGTTATATCAAGTATGCCAAATTCCCGCTGTCCCTATACATGCAGTAAGTTCGTCGTGGGCGCTGGCCGGCAGGCCGCGAGACGTGACGCCCGGCGGCAAAGAGTGCTCCTCTGAGGATATAGATGTTCCGTTCCGCCGCACAATGGTGACGGTGACCGCTGCCTGCGGTGGCAACGCTGGGCACAGTCGATACTCGCCGTGTGGTGGAAGGTAAACATTATGCGGTACATCAGTACTTTCCTAATAGTTCGGTCGTCTCACGGCACTGCTTAGTAAATGATGCAAGGCCAAATATAGATGATTTATGCGAATGTCCCTATACGTGCTGTAAGACTGGGCACACAACGTGAATCGCACGTCAGCCAGACACTCGAACATGCACCACTCTCGGCCTGCAACGGAGACACACAATACGTAAACATCTGGAATGCGACAATGTCGAGTGCATCCTCTCTGCCACATTGCACCGTCGACACTATGATAACCAGAGCAGTAGGTCCACCTATAAAAGCACAATACCCCACTCCTCCGACAACTACCATTGCTCAGATAAATCAACACCACCAACACACATCCTACACAGAGGGGCACCAAATATCATCCCCCGCCCTCGTGTTATACCACATGAAAAATTGCAGAAGTGAGAGACACACATCCGCCAGCCTCTTGCTACAAGCATCGAACCGACGTGACGTATCTGACGGTGACTCAGGCATCCGTGTACTGCCACCACTATCCACCCCCCCCCCCCCCTCTCTCTCTGCCCCCTTCCCACACAATACCAAATTTAACCAACTTTATCGCTTAACCTAACTGTGGCTGTACCAGTTTATCGCTTAACCTAACTGTGGCTGTACCAGTTTATCGCTTAACCTAACTGTGGCTGTACCAGTTTATCGCTTAACCTAACTGTGGCTGTACCAGTTTATCGCTTAACCTAACTGTGGCTGTACCAGTTTATCGCTTAACCTAACTGTGGCTGTACCAGTTTATCGCTTAACCTAACTGTGGCTGTACCAGTTTATCGCTTAACCTAACTGTGGCTGTACCAGTTTATCGCTTAACCTAACTGTGGCTGTACCAGTTTATCGCTTAACCTAACTGTGGCTGTACCAGTTTATCGCTTAACCTAACTGTGGCTGTACCAGTTTATCGCTTAACCTAACTGTGGCTGTACCAGTTTATCGCTTAACCTAACTGTGGCTGTACCAGTTTATCGCTTAACCTAACTGTGGCTGTACCAGTTTATCGCTTAACCTAACTGTGGCTGTACCAGTTTATCGCTTAACCTAACTGTGGCTGTACCAGATTATCGCTTAACCTAACTGTGGCTGTACCAGATTATCGCTTAACCTAACTGTGGCTGTACCAGATTATCGCTTAACCTAACTGTGGCTGTACCAGATTATCGCTTAACCTAACTGTGGCTGTACCAGATTATCGCTTAACCTAACTGTGGCTGTACCAGATTATCGCTTAACCTAACTCAATTTGTCCCTTAACCTAACTCAATTTGTCCCTTAACCTAACTCAAGTTGTCCCTTAACCTAACTCAAGTTGTCCCTTAACCTAACTCAATTTGTCCCTTAACCTAACTCAATTTGTCCCTTAACCTAACTCAAGTTGTCCCTTAACCTAACTCAAGTTGTCCCTTAACCTAACTCAAGTTGTCCCTTAACCTAACTCAAGTTGTCCCTTAACCTAACTCAAGTTGTCCCTTAACCTAACTCAATTTGTCCCTTAACCTAACTCAATTTGTCCCTTAACCTAACTCAATTTGTCCCTTAACCTAACTCAAGTTGTCCCTTAACCTAACTCAAGTTGTCCCTTAACCTAACTCAAGTTGTCCCTTAACCTAACTCAAGTTGTCCCTTAACCTAACTCAAGTTGTCCCTTAACCTAACTCAAGTTGTCCCTTAACCTAACTCAAGTTGTCCCTTAACCTAACTCAAGTTGTCCCTTAACCTAACTCAAGTTGTCCCTTAACCTAACTCAAGTTGTCCCTTAACCTAACTCAATTTGTCCCTTAACCTAACTCAAGTTGTCCCTTAACCTAACTCAAGTTGTCCCTTAACCTAACTCAATTTGTCCCTTAACCTAACTCAATTTGTCCCTTAACCTAACTCAATTTGTCCCTTAACCTAACTCAAGTTGTCCCTTAACCTAACTCAAGTTGTCCCTTAACCTAACTCAAGTTGTCCCTTAACCTAACTCAAGTTGTCCCTTAACCTAACTCAAGTTGTCCCTTAACCTAACTCAAGTTGTCCCTTAACCTAACTCAAGTTGTCCCTTAACCTAACTCAAGTTGTCCCTTAACCTAACTCAATTTGTCCCTTAACCTAACTCAATTTGTCCCTTAACCTAACTCAATTTGTCCCTTAACCTAACTCAATTTGTCCCTTAACCTAACTCAATTTGTCCCTTAACCTAACTCAAGTTGTCCCTTAACCTAACTCAAGTTGTCCCTTAACCTAACTCAAGTTGTCCCTTAACCTAACTCAAGTTGTCCCTTAACCTAACTCAAGTTGTCCCTTAACCTAACTCAAGTTGTCCCTTAACCTAACTCAAGTTGTCCCTTAACCTAACTCAATTTGTCCCTTAACCTAACTCAATTTGTCCCTTAACCTAACTCAATTTGTCCCTTAACCTAACTCAATTTGTCCCTTAACCTAACTCAATTTGTCCCTTAACCTAACTCAATTTGTCCCTTAACCTAACTCAATTTGTCCCTTAACCTAACTCAAGTTGTCCCTTAACCTAACTCAAGTTGTCCCTTAACCTAACTCAAGTTGTCCCTTAACCTAACTCAAGTTGTCCCTTAACCTAACTCAAGTTGTCCCTTAACCTAACTCAAGTTGTCCCTTAACCTAACTCAAGTTGTCCCTTAACCTAACTCAAGTTGTCCCTTAACCTAACCCACGTTGTCCCTTAACCTAACCCACGTTGTCCCTTAACCTAACCCACGTTGTCCCTTAACCTAACCCACGTTGTCCCTTAACCTAACCCACGTTGTCCCTTAACCTAACCCACGTTGTCCCTTAACCTAACCCACGTTGTCCCTTAACCTAACCCACGTTGTCCCTTAACCTAACCCACGTTGTCCCTTAACCTAACCCACGTTGTCCCTTAACCTAACCCACGTTGTCCCTTAACCTAACCCACGTTGTCCCTTAACCTAACCCACGTTGTCCCTTAACCTAACCCACGTTGTCCCTTAACCTAACCCACGTTGTCCCTTAACCTAACCCACGTTGTCCCTTAACCTAACCCACGTTGTCCCTTAACCTAACCCACGTTGTCCCTTAACCTAACCCACGTTGTCCCTTAACCTAACCCACGTTGTCCCTTA
Organism: Schistocerca gregaria; assembly: GCF_023897955.1. Taxonomy (NCBI): domain Eukaryota; kingdom Metazoa; phylum Arthropoda; class Insecta; order Orthoptera; family Acrididae; genus Schistocerca; species Schistocerca gregaria. The sequence continues at coordinate 16,454 of NW_026061766.1, read as the reverse complement.
ACCTAACCCACGTTGTCCCTTAACCTAACCCACGTTGTCCCTTTGCCTAACATAGTTCACTGCTCGGAATCTCTGGTGTCGTTGTTATCCTCATGTAGATGTCTTGCGAGTGTTGCTTACTTTCCACATATTCCTGCTATCCACTGTCAATTGTACTGCAATAGGACTATATCGCCGACCCCCCCCCCTCCCCCCCCTCTGTCCCCCTCTGTCCCCCTCTTTGTGTCTCTGTCCTCTCAAGCTGGTCGGTCTGGCGTTTGAGTGTTAAATGAGCCTCGCAGCTGTTCAGTTGCATTCAGATGTCGACGCCCTCAGTGTACGTCGTGGTATGGTCTGTGTCCATTGTCCGCTGATGTCGTACGCGTAACCCACACGCTGTACCGATCATCGGTCGTTACGTACAGAGTGAAGTAGTGTGATACGTGTGACCGTACGCTGGCTGTGCCCAACGGTGTCGAATCTCAATTTCCATATGTTGTGCTTGATGCTACTTGTCTCGTCTCCCAATAACAGCTAGGTTGCACTGTGGTACGCCGTAGAGGCGTGTGGGAGGAACGTACGAACGCATTGTATGTCACCCTGGGTCGCTGGGGGTGGTGGTGCGGTGAGTCAGGTCAGGTCAGGTCAGCGTGAGCCGTCTGATGTAGTGACGCGTGTATTCCGACTTTGTCGTATTGCCTCACACAAAGTGCTACCCTGGTGGACCGCGTTCCATATCTGGGACATGCCGCAGATGCCGGTTGACAGTGGATCGCGGAAGGTACATCGCATACGTGCGCGGGCCACCTTCCACGTGTTCTCTTCTGCACATGTCGCAGTGTGTATGTGGTCTGATGTAGCGTGTCGTGACACATGACATCCTGGCATGCAAGAATTGTTGAATTCGCAAATGTAGGTGGACATCTACGTTTACTGCCCAAGATACGCAAATGAACTGGAAATCCGTTGTTGAGCGGTTGTTCACGCTGGAGGTGAATCTGTGATGGCGACGATCGGTACAGCTATTAACCGGTTGTTTCAGCGGTACCCGCCACATCCACACGCGTGACTAGGCCCATGTGGGTATGAAGCGATACGCGGCGGTGGCTTGGTGGGACTGTTCCCGGCCGGTGAAGGGGGGCCGCCCGGCGTGTTGGCCGCGCGCTGCGTGGGCGCACGCGCAACAGGCGGCTGGTGGGGGGCGCCGAGTGGCAGGAGCGCCAGCCGACGGGCCCGGCAGGCGGCGCAGCTACGCTGCGGCGCACCCTGCACGCGGCGCCTGGCGGCCAAAGTTGGTTCAGCCGAGCCCGGTGCGAAGCGCGGTGGACATCTGCAGTGTGCTGGTCTGATTGAGGACTGTGTGCGTTGAGGATGCGCCGCCGCCTGGCACTCGGCGCCGCGACGCCGTCTGCTGCTCGGTCGCCCCAGCGGTTCTCGCAGGTGGTTTGTATCGCAGTTGTGCGGACGTGTTGGCG
>NW_026061766.1:0-5000 GCF_023897955.1 Schistocerca gregaria | reverse complement strand
TAACCTAACTCAAGTTGTCCCTTAACCTAACTCAAGTTGTCCCTTAACCTAACTCAAGTTGTCCCTTAACCTAACTCAAGTTGTCCCTTAACCTAACTCAAGTTGTCCCTTAACCTAACTCAATTTGTCCCTTAACCTAACTCAAGTTGTCCCTTAACCTAACTCAAGTTGTCCCTTAACCTAACTCAATTTGTCCCTTAACCTAACTCAATTTGTCCCTTAACCTAACTCAATTTGTCCCTTAACCTAACTCAAGTTGTCCCTTAACCTAACTCAAGTTGTCCCTTAACCTAACTCAAGTTGTCCCTTAACCTAACTCAAGTTGTCCCTTAACCTAACTCAAGTTGTCCCTTAACCTAACTCAAGTTGTCCCTTAACCTAACTCAATTTGTCCCTTAACCTAACTCAATTTGTCCCTTAACCTAACTCAATTTGTCCCTTAACCTAACTCAATTTGTCCCTTAACCTAACTCAAGTTGTCCCTTAACCTAACTCAAGTTGTCCCTTAACCTAACTCAAGTTGTCCCTTAACCTAACTCAAGTTGTCCCTTAACCTAACTCAAGTTGTCCCTTAACCTAACTCAAGTTGTCCCTTAACCTAACTCAAGTTGTCCCCTTAACCTAACTCAATTTGTCCCTTAACCTAACTCAAGTTGTCCCTTAACCTAACTCAATTTGTCCCTTAACCTAACTCAATTTGTCCCTTAACCTAACTCAATTTGTCCCTTAACCTAACTCAATTTGTCCCTTAACCTAACTCAATTTGTCCCTTAACCTAACTCAATTTGTCCCTTAACCTAACTCAATTTGTCCCTTAACCTAACTCAAGTTGTCCCTTAACCTAACTCAAGTTGTCCCTTAACCTAACTCAAGTTGTCCCTTAACCTAACTCAAGTTGTCCCTTAACCTAACTCAAGTTGTCCCTTAACCTAACTCAAGTTGTCCCTTAACCTAACTCAAGTTGTCCCTTAACCTAACTCAAGTTGTCCCTTAACCTAACCCACGTTGTCCCTTAACCTAACCCACGTTGTCCCTTAACCTAACCCACGTTGTCCCTTAACCTAACCCACGTTGTCCCTTAACCTAACCCACGTTGTCCCTTAACCTAACCCACGTTGTCCCTTAACCTAACCCACGTTGTCCCTTAACCTAACCGACGTTGTCCCTTAACCTAACCCACGTTGTCCCTTAACCTAACCCACGTTGTCCCTTAACCTAACCCACGTTGTCCCTTAACCTAACCCACGTTGTCCCTTAACCTAACCCACGTTGTCCCTTAACCTAACCCACGTTGTCCCTTAACCTAACCCACGTTGTCCCTTAACCTAACCCACGTTGTCCCTTAACCTAACCCACGTTGTCCCTTAACCTAACCCACGTTGTCCCTTAACCTAACCCACGTTGTCCCTTAACCTAACCCACGTTGTCCCTTAACCTAACCCACGTTGTCCCTTAACCTAACCCACGTTGTCCCTTAACCTAACCCACGTTGTCCCTTAACCTAACCCACGTTGTCCCTTTGCCTAACATAGTTCACTGCTCGGAATCTCTGGTGTCGTTGTTATCCTCATGTAGATGTCTTGCGAGTGTTGCTTACTTTCCACATATTCCTGCTATCCACTGTCAATTGTACTGCAATAGGACTATATCGCCGACCCCCCCCCCTCCCCCCCCCTCTGTCCCCCTCTGTCCCCCTCTTTGTGTCTCTGTCCTCTCAAGCTGGTCGGTCTGGCGTTTGAGTGTTAAATGAGCCTCGCAGCTGTTCAGTTGCATTCAGATGTCGACGCCCTCAGTGTACGTCGTGGTATGGTCTGTGTCCATTGTCCGCTGATGTCGTACGCGTAACCCACACGCTGTACCGATCATCGGTCGTTACGTACAGAGTGAAGTAGTGTGATACGTGTGACCGTACGCTGGCTGTGCCCAACGGTGTCGAATCTCAATTTCCATATGTTGTGCTTGATGCTACTTGTCTCGTCTCCCAATAACAGCTAGGTTGCACTGTGGTACGCCGTAGAGGCGTGTGGGAGGAACGTACGAACGCATTGTATGTCACCCTGGGTCGCTGGGGGTGGTGGTGCGGTGAGTCAGGTCAGGTCAGGTCAGCGTGAGCCGTCTGATGTAGTGACGCGTGTATTCCGACTTTGTCGTATTGCCTCACACAAAGTGCTACCCTGGTGGACCGCGTTCCATATCTGGGACATGCCGCAGATGCCGGTTGACAGTGGATCGCGGAAGGTACATCGCATACGTGCGCGGGCCACCTTCCACGTGTTCTCTTCTGCACATGTCGCAGTGTGTATGTGGTCTGATGTAGCGTGTCGTGACACATGACATCCTGGCATGCAAGAATTGTTGAATTCGCAAATGTAGGTGGACATCTACGTTTACTGCCCAAGATACGCAAATGAACTGGAAATCCGTTGTTGAGCGGTTGTTCACGCTGGAGGTGAATCTGTGATGGCGACGATCGGTACAGCTATTAACCGGTTGTTTCAGCGGTACCCGCCACATCCACACGCGTGACTAGGCCCATGTGGGTATGAAGCGATACGCGGCGGTGGCTTGGTGGGACTGTTCCCGGCCGGTGAAGGGGGGCCGCCCGGCGTGTTGGCCGCGCGCTGCGTGGGCGCACGCGCAACAGGCGGCTGGTGGGGGGCGCCGAGTGGCAGGAGCGCCAGCCGACGGGCCCGGCAGGCGGCGCAGCTACGCTGCGGCGCACCCTGCACGCGGCGCCTGGCGGCCAAAGTTGGTTCAGCCGAGCCCGGTGCGAAGCGCGGTGGACATCTGCAGTGTGCTGGTCTGATTGAGGACTGTGTGCGTTGAGGATGCGCCGCCGCCTGGCACTCGGCGCCGCGACGCCGTCTGCTGCTCGGTCGCCCCAGCGGTTCTCGCAGGTGGTTTGTATCGCAGTTGTGCGGACGTGTTGGCGCGTGCGCTGTGCTGGGAGAGTTCGCTTCTGCACCCAAGTGGGGCTTTGCCCTTGTGTGGCGCTGGCGTTGGAGCTGCCGGTCACCATAGGTGGCGCGTGTTGTCTCCCGCCGGCAATGCCACGACAGCACGCTCCCGGGCCTCTGTCGGCAGCGGCAAGCTCAGTTGGGAGCAAGGGTGTTCGCACTAAAACCGTCTACTCGCCTAACTCCGGGCGATTGCGCCTCTCTCGAAACCGACCAAGTACCTAGGACGGCGCTGCGCGCCGCCGGGACCTGAGAGGGTTTCGAGGTGTATCGTGCAGGGGAGCTCGGCCTCCTCCTGTTTGCAGAATAATTGAGCGGACGCTTGCGTGTTCGCGCGGGCCCCCCGGGACACACTCCCGGGCGGCCGGCTGCTCAGCTCTAGTTGACGCAGCTCCCTGGTTGATCCTGCCAGTAGTCATATGCTTGTCTCAAAGATTAAGCCATGCATGTCTCAGTACAAGCCGCATTAAGGTGAAACCGCGAATGGCTCATTAAATCAGTTATGGTTCCTTAGATCGTACCCACGTTACTTGGATAACTGTGGTAATTCTAGAGCTAATACATGCAAACAGAGTCCCGACCAGAGATGGAAGGGACGCTTTTATTAGATCAAAACCAATCGGATTGGCTTGTCTGGTCCGTTTGCCTTGGTGACTCTGAATAACTTTGGGCTGATCGCACGGTCCTCGTACCGGCGACGCATCTTTCAAATGTCTGCCTTATCAACTGTCGATGGTAGGTTCTGCGCCTACCATGGTTGTAACGGGTAACGGGGAATCAGGGTTCGATTCCGGAGAGGGAGCCTGAGAAACGGCTACCACATCCAAGGAAGGCAGCAGGCGCGCAAATTACCCACTCCCGGCACGGGGAGGTAGTGACGAAAAATAACGATACGGGACTCATCCGAGGCCCCGTAATCGGAATGAGTACACTTTAAATCCTTTAACGAGTATCTATTGGAGGGCAAGTCTGGTGCCAGCAGCCGCGGTAATTCCAGCTCCAATAGCGTATATTAAAGTTGTTGCGGTTAAAAAGCTCGTAGTTGGATTTGTGTCCCACGCTGTTGGTTCACCGCCCGTCGGTGTTTAACTGGCATGTATCGTGGGACGTCCTGCCGGTGGGGCGAGCCGAAGGGGTGCTTTCGCGTCCCGAGGCGGACCCCGTTTAAATCCTACCAGGGTGCTCTTTGTTGAGTGTCTCGGTGGGCCGGCACGTTTACTTTGAACAAATTAGAGTGCTTAAAGCAGGCAAGCCCGCCTGAATACTGTGTGCATGGAATAATGGAATAGGACCTCGGTTCTATTTTGTTGGTTTTCGGAACCCGAGGTAATGATTAATAGGGACAGGCGGGGGCATTCGTATTGCGACGTTAGAGGTGAAATTCTTGGATCGTCGCAAGACGAACAGAAGCGAAAGCATTTGCCAAGTATGTTTTCATTAATCAAGAACGAAAGTTAGAGGTTCGAAGGCGATCAGATACCGCCCTAGTTCTAACCATAAACGATGCCAGCCAGCGATCCGCCGCAGTTCCTCCGATGACTCGGCGGGCAGCCTCCGGGAAACCAAAGCTTTTGGGTTCCGGGGGAAGTATGGTTGCAAAGCTGAAACTTAAAGGAATTGACGGAAGGGCACCACCAGGAGTGGAGCCTGCGGCTTAATTTGACTCAACACGGGAAACCTCACCAGGCCCGGACACCGGAAGGATTGACAGATTGATAGCTCTTTCTTGATTCGGTGGGTGGTGGTGCATGGCCGTTCTTAGTTGGTGGAGCGATTTGTCTGGTTAATTCCGATAACGAACGAGACTCTAGCCTGCTAACTAGTCGCGTGACATCCTTCGTGCTGTCAGCGATTACTTTTCTTCTTAGAGGGACAGGCGGCTTCTAGCCGCACGAGATTGAGCAATAACAGGTCTGTGATGCCCTTAGATGTTCTGGGCCGCACGCGCGCTACACTGAAGGAATCAGCGTGTCTTCCTAGGCCGAAAGGTCGGGGTAACCCGCTGAACCTCCTTCGTGCTAGGGATAAGGGGCTTGCAATTGT
>NW_026061764.1:4962500-5109658 GCF_023897955.1 Schistocerca gregaria | reverse complement strand
ACACACGCGAGACAGATGGTGGGACGAGGCAGTCTGAATTACATTTTATAGATGTATTTCTCACATATCTCAGAGCCTCTCGCGATATTCGTCGTCGTCGTCGTCGTCGTCGTCGTCGTCGCCGCCGCCGCCGCTTCTGCAGAAGTAGCAAATGGCAATCGTAGCAAATGCGGCGAGGGACGCCCTGCCTTCGATTCCGAATGCACAAAGTGTGTGGTCTTGTTTCACAGTCTATATTTGGTCGGTCTCGTCAGAGGTTGAATGTAACGAATGGGTGGGAAAGAGCAAGGGGCAGCGGCTGTGTAGAACGAAAACACAAATCCTCAGGGGTGTGAGCGTTTCGAGATGAGTCGTATACATGTAAATGTTGGTCGTCAGTGACCGTGTGGCCTAATGGATAAGGCGTCGGACTTCGGATCTGAAGATTACAGGTTCGAATGCTGTCACGCTTGTGTTTTTCCAGTTCTGAAAAAGAAACATAACGTTTTAATGTAGCAATTGAGCAGTACGAAACCGTCTGAATGTTGCTGTTGACCATTTTTGCTTGGAGATGCTCTTGAGCTTGAAAACACACACAACAAGACCGGTGTTAACTAGCGAAATGGTCGCAGAGTGCCGACACAGCGAGTTTTGACTATCACTTTGCACATCTAAAACAACGTCGGAAAGTAACTCGTTCGGCTTTTGAGTCACATAAAGTATGTGCGTTAATTTTGACGCCACTAGCTCTGCATGTTGTCATGCAATTTCTTTACCTCTCAGAAATGATTATGACATAAAAGTGAAGTACGTGACGAGTGTGACGTTAGGAAAACATTAGGCATCATGGAGAGATTCTGTATGGGGACCACCCAACACAAACGAGTACTGTGTGACGTGCTACCCGGCAGTTATTCGCCGAGGTAGCCGGCTAGCTCAGTCGGTAGAGCGTCAGACTCTTAATCCCAGGGTCGTGGGTTCGAGCCAGACGCTGGGCGGAACGGAATTTTGTTCCGCTGCAAGTGTAAATTACCGTTTTTCTGATTAACGAGATTTAATGGAAATAGCAACTTTAAACTTTGCCTACGTCTCTGTCAGTCGCAAGGAAGCTGTATTTGAAGGTGAAGGTGATTTTGTAGACATGTGTGAAAGACATGTTCTGAAATGCAAGTGTTGTTGTTTGGAGAGCACATCGGTTACGTGTCAGATGTGTAGTCAAGCAGTAATTTGTCGCCATAGCTGCAAATATTAGCCGGTAATATGAAGTGTTGTCAGCTAAAGTCTGATGATGCAGACGACCGTAAGGACGAAGTACCCAAGAGTACCGCTAGGCCGCGCCTCTTTAGCTCAGTGGTAGAGCACTGGTCTAATAAACCAGCGGTCGTAAGTTCCATCCTCACAGGAGAAAGATGAATTTTGGAAATCAGTTGCGCGTCGTGGCCGTATAGCAAACAGTACCTGTGATGACGAACAATTAGCGACAGGCGTTTTTTTTTAAGAATCACTCTCAGATGCGATTAAGGCGAATGGCGCAGATAAAGCATTTGCCAAAGCGGTACAGCATAAGGTGGGACGAGGCAGTCTGAATTACATTTTATAGATGTATTTCTCACATATCTCAGAGCCTCTCGCGATATTCGTCGTCGTCGTCGTCGTCGTCGTCGTCGTCGCCGCCGCCGCCGCCGCCGCTTCTGCAGAAGTAGCAAATGGCAATCGTAGCAAATGCGGCGAGGGACGCCCTGCCTTCGATTCCGAATGCACAAAGTGTGTGGTCTTGTTTCACAGTCTATATTTGGTCGGTCTCGTCAGAGGTTGAATGTAACGAATGGGTGGGAAAGAGCAAGGGGCAGCGGCTGTGTAGAACGAAAACACAAATCCTCAGGGGTGTGAGCGTTTCGAGATGAGTCGTATACATGTAAATGTTGGTCGTCAGTGACCGTGTGGCCTAATGGATAAGGCGTCGGACTTCGGATCTGAAGATTACAGGTTCGAATGCTGTCACGCTTGTGTTTTTCCAGTTCTGAAAAAGAAACATAACGTTTTAATGTAGCAATTGAGCAGTACGAAACCGTCTGAATGTTGCTGTTGACCATTTTTTGCTTGGAGATGCTCTTGAGCTTGAAACACACACAACAAGGACCGGTGTTAACTAGCGAAATGGTCGGCAGAGTGCCGACACAGCGAGTTTTGACTATCACTTGCACATCTAAAACAACGTCGGAAAGTAACTCGTTCGGCTTTTGAGTCACATAAAGTATGTGCGTTAATTTTGACGCCACTAGCTCTGCATGTTGTCATGCAATTTCTTTACCTCTCAGAAATGATTATGACATAAAAGTGAAGTACGTGACGAGTGTGACGTTAGGAAAACATTAGGCATCATGGAGAGATTCTGTATGGGACCACCCAACACAAACGAGTACTGTGTGACGTGCTACCCGGCAGTTATTCGCCGAGGTAGCCGGCTAGCTCAGTCGGTAGAGCGTCAGACTCTTAATCCCAGGGTCGTGGGTTCGAGCCAGACGCTGGGCGGAACGGAATTTTGTTCCGCTGCAAGTGTAAATTACCGTTTTTCTGATTAACGAGATTTAATGGAAATAGCAACTTTAAACTTTGCCTACGTCTCTGTCAGTCGCAAGGAAGCTGTATTTGAAGGTGAAGGTGATTTTGTAGACATGTGTGAAAGACATGTTCTGAAATGCAAGTGTTGTTGTTTGGAGAGCACATCGGTTACGTGTCAGATGTGTAGTCAAGCAGTAATTTGTCGCCATAGCTGCAAATATTAGCCGGTAATATGAAGTGTTGTCAGCTAAAGTCTGATGATGCAGACGACCGTAAGGACGAAGTACCCAAGAGTAACGCTAGGCCGCGCCTCTTTAGCTCAGTGGTAGAGCACTGGTCTAATAAACCAGCGGTCGTAAGTTCCATCCTCACAGGAGAAAGATGAATTTTGGAAATCAGTTGCGCGTCGTGGCCGTATAGCAAACAGTACCTGTGATGACGAACAATTAGCGACAGGCGTTTTTTTAAGAATCACTCTCAGATGCGATTAAGGCGAATGGCGCAGATAAAGCATTTGCCAAAGCGGTACAGCATAAGGTGGGACGAGGCAGTCTGAATTACATTTTATAGATGTATTTCTCACATATCTCAGAGCCTCTCGCGATATTCGTCGTCGTCGTCGTCGTCGTCGTCGTCGTCGTCGCCGCCGCCGCCGCCGCCGCTTCTGCAGAAGTAGCAAATGGCAATCGTAGCAAATGCGGCGAGGGACGCCCTGCCTTCGATTCCGAATGCACAAAGTGTGTGGTCTTGTTTCACAGTCTATATTTGGTCGGTCTCGTCAGAGGTTGAATGTAACGAATGGGTGGGAAAGAGCAAGGGGCAGCGGCTGTGTAGAACGAAAACACAAATCCTCAGGGGTGTGAGCGTTTCGAGATGAGTCGTATACATGTAAATGTTGGTCGTCAGTGACCGTGTGGCCTAATGGATAAGGCGTCGGACTTCGGATCTGAAGATTACAGGTTCGAATGCTGTCACGCTTGTGTTTTTCCAGTTCTGAAAAAGAAACATAACGTTTTAATGTAGCAATTGAGCAGTACGAAACCGTCTGAATGTTGCTGTTGACCATTTTTTGCTTGGAGATGCTCTTGAGCTTGAAACACACACAACAAGACCGGTGTTAACTAGCGAAATGGTCGGCAGAGTGCCGACACAGCGAGTTTTGACTATCACTTGCACATCTAAAACAACGTCGGAAAGTAACTCGTTCGGCTTTTGAGTCACATAAAGTATGTGCGTTAATTTTGACGCCACTAGCTCTGCATGTTGTCATGCAATTTCTTTACCTCTCAGAAATGATTATGACATAAAAGTGAAGTACGTGACGAGTGTGACGTTAGGAAAACATTAGGCATCATGGAGAGATTCTGTATGGGACCACCCAACACAAACGAGTACTGTGTGACGTGCTACCCGGCAGTTATTCACCGAGGTAGCCGGCTAGCTCAGTCGGTAGAGCGTCAGACTCTTAATCCCAGGGTCGTGGGTTCGAGCCAGACGCTGGGCGGAACGGAATTTTGTTCCGCTGCAAGTGTAAATTACCGTTTTTCTGATTAACGAGATTTAATGGAAATAGCAACTTTAAACTTTGCCTACGTCTCTGTCAGTCGCAAGGAAGCTGTATTTGAAGGTGAAGGTGATTTTGTAGACATGTGTGAAAGACATGTTCTGAAATGCAAGTGTTGTTGTTTGGAGAGCACATCGGTTACGTGTCAGATGTGTAGTCAAGCAGTAATTTGTCGCCATAGCTGCAAATATTAGCCGGTAATATGAAGTGTTGTCAGCTAAAGTCTGATGATGCAGACGACCGTAAGGACGAAGTACCCAAGAGTACCGCTAGGCCGCGCCTCTTTAGCTCAGTGGTAGAGCACTGGTCTAATAAACCAGCGGTCGTAAGTTCCATCCTCACAGGAGAAAGATGAATTTTGGAAATCAGTTGCGCGTCGTGGCCGTATAGCAAACAGTACCTGTGATGACGAACAATTAGCGACAGGCGTTTTTTTTAAGAATCACTCTCAGATGCGATTAAGGCGAATGGCGCAGATAAAGCATTTGCCAAAGCGGTACAGCATAAGGTGGGGACGAGGCAGTCTGAATTACATTTTATAGATGTATTTCTCACATATCTCAGAGCCTCTCGCGATATTCGTCGTCGTCGTCGTCGTCGTCGTCGCCGCCGCCGCCGCTTCTGCAGAAGTAGCAAATGGCAATCGTAGCAAATGCGGCGAGGGACGCCCTGCCTTCGATTCCGAATGCACAAAGTGTGTGGTCTTGTTTCACAGTCTATATTTGGTCGGTCTCGTCAGAGGTTGAATGTAACGAATGGGTGGGAAAGAGCAAGGGGCAGCGGCTGTGTAGAACGAAAACACAAATCCTCAGGGGTGTGAGCGTTTCGAGATGAGTCGTATACATGTAAATGTTGGTCGTCAGTGACCGTGTGGCCTAATGGATAAGGCGTCGGACTTCGGATCTGAAGATTACAGGTTCGAATGCTGTCACGCTTGTGTTTTTCCAGTTCTGAAAAAGAAACATAACGTTTTAATGTAGCAATTGAGCAGTACGAAACCGTCTGAATGTTGCTGTTGACCATTTTTTGCTTGGAGATGCTCTTGAGCTTGAAACACACACAACAAGACCGGTGTTAACTAGCGAAATGGTCGGCAGAGTGCCGACACAGCGAGTTTTGACTATCACTTGCACATCTAAAACAACGTCGGAAAGTAACTCGTTCGGCTTTTGAGTCACATAAAGTATGTGCGTTAATTTTGACGCCACTAGCTCTGCATGTTGTCATGCAATTTCTTTACCTCTCAGAAATGATTATGACATAAAAGTGAAGTACGTGACGAGTGTGACGTTAGGAAAACATTAGGCATCATGGAGAGATTCTGTATGGGACCACCCAACACAAACGAGTACTGTGTGACGTGCTACCCGGCAGTTATTCACCGAGGTAGCCGGCTAGCTCAGTCGGTAGAGCGTCAGACTCTTAATCCCAGGGTCGTGGGTTCGAGCCAGACGCTGGGCGGAACGGAATTTTGTTCCGCTGCAAGTGTAAATTACCGTTTTTCTGATTAACGAGATTTAATGGAAATAGCAACTTTAAACTTTGCCTACGTCTCTGTCAGTCGCAAGGAAGCTGTATTTGAAGGTGAAGGTGATTTTGTAGACATGTGTGAAAGACATGTTCTGAAATGCAAGTGTTGTTGTTTGGAGAGCACATCGGTTACGTGTCAGATGTGTAGTCAAGCAGTAATTTGTCGCCATAGCTGCAAATATTAGCCGGTAATATGAAGTGTTGTCAGCTAAAAGTCTGATGATGCAGGACGACCGTAAGGACGAAGTACCCAAGAGTACCGCTAGGCCGCGCCTCTTTAGCTCAGTGGTAGAGCACTGGTCTAATAAACCAGCGGTCGTAAGTTCCATCCTCACAGGAGAAAGATGAATTTTGGAAATCAGTTGCGCGTCGTGGCCGTATAGCAAACAGTACCTGTGATGACGAACAATTAGCGACAGGCGGTTTTTTTAAGAATCACTCTCAGATGCGATTAAGGCGAATGGCGCAGATAAAGCATTTGCCAAAGCGGTACAGCATAAGGTGGGACGAGGCAGTCTGAATTACATTTTATAGATGTATTTCTCACATATCTCAGAGCCTCTCGCGATATTCGTCGTCGTCGTCGTCGTCGTCGTCGCCGCCGCCGCCGCTTCTGCAGAAGTAGCAAATGGCAATCGTAGCAAATGCGGCGAGGGACGCCCTGCCTTCGATTCCGAATGCACAAAGTGTGTGGTCTTGTTTCACAGTCTATATTTGGTCGGTCTCGTCAGAGGTTGAATGTAACGAATGGGTGGGAAAGAGCAAGGGGCAGCGGCTGTGTAGAACGAAAACACAAATCCTCAGGGGTGTGAGCGTTTCGAGATGAGTCGTATACATGTAAATGTTGGTCGTCAGTGACCGTGTGGCCTAATGGATAAGGCGTCGGACTTCGGATCTGAAGATTACAGGTTCGAATGCTGTCACGCTTGTGTTTTTCCAGTTCTGAAAAAGAAACATAACGTTTTAATGTAGCAATTGAGCAGTACGAAACCGTCTGAATGTTGCTGTTGACCATTTTTTGCTTGGAGATGCTCTTGAGCTTGAAACACACACAACAAGACCGGTGTTAACTAGCGAAATGGTCGGCAGAGTGCCGACACAGCGAGTTTTGACTATCACTTGCACATCTAAAACAACGTCGGAAAGTAACTCGTTCGGCTTTTGAGTCACATAAAGTATGTGCGTTAATTTTGACGCCACTAGCTCTGCATGTTGTCATGCAATTTCTTTACCTCTCAGAAATGATTATGACATAAAAGTGAAGTACGTGACGAGTGTGACGTTAGGAAAACATTAGGCATCATGGAGAGATTCTGTATGGGACCACCCAACACAAACGAGTACTGTGTGACGTGCTACCCGGCAGTTATTCACCGAGGTAGCCGGCTAGCTCAGTCGGTAGAGCGTCAGACTCTTAATCCCAGGGTCGTGGGTTCGAGCCAGACGCTGGGCGGAACGGAATTTTGTTCCGCTGCAAGTGTAAATTACCGTTTTTCTGATTAACGAGATTTAATGGAAATAGCAACTTTAAACTTTGCCTACGTCTCTGTCAGTCGCAAGGAAGCTGTATTTGAAGGTGAAGGTGATTTTGTAGACATGTGTGAAAGACATGTTCTGAAATGCAAGTGTTGTTGTTTGGAGAGCACATCGGTTACGTGTCAGATGTGTAGTCAAGCAGTAATTTGTCGCCATAGCTGCAAATATTAGCCGGTAATATGAAGTGTTGTCAGCTAAAGTCTGATGATGCAGACGACCGTAAGGACGAAGTACCCAAGAGTACCGCTAGGCCGCGCCTCTTTAGCTCAGTGGTAGAGCACTGGTCTAATAAACCAGCGGTCGTAAGTTCCATCCTCACAGGAGAAAGATGAATTTTGGAAATCAGTTGCGCGTCGTGGCCGTATAGCAAACAGTACCTGTGATGACGAACAATTAGCGACAGGCGTTTTTTTTAAGAATCACTCTCAGATGCGATTAAGGCGAATGGCGCAGATAAAGCATTTGCCAAAGCGGTACAGCATAAGGTGGGACGAGGCAGGTCTGAATTACATTTTATAGATGTATTTCTCACATATCTCAGAGCCTCTCGCGATATTCGTCGTCGTCGTCGTCGTCGTCGTCGTCGTCGCCGCCGCCGCCGCTTCTGCAGAAGTAGCAAATGGCAATCGTAGCAAATGCGGCGAGGGACGCCCTGCCTTCGATTCCGAATGCACAAAGTGTGTGGTCTTGTTTCACAGTCTATATTTGGTCGGTCTCGTCAGAGGTTGAATGTAACGAATGGGTGGGAAAGAGCAAGGGGCAGCGGCTGTGTAGAACGAAAACACAAATCCTCAGGGGTGTGAGCGTTTCGAGATGAGTCGTATACATGTAAATGTTGGTCGTCAGTGACCGTGTGGCCTAATGGATAAGGCGTCGGACTTCGGATCTGAAGATTACAGGTTCGAATGCTGTCACGCTTGTGTTTTTCCAGTTCTGAAAAAGAAACATAACGTTTTAATGTAGCAATTGAGCAGTACGAAACCGTCTGAATGTTGCTGTTGACCATTTTTTGCTTGGAGATGCTCTTGAGCTTGAAACACACACAACAAGACCGGTGTTAACTAGCGAAATGGTCGGCAGAGTGCCGACACAGCGAGTTTTGACTATCACTTGCACATCTAAAACAACGTCGGAAAGTAACTCGTTCGGCTTTTGAGTCACATAAAGTATGTGCGTTAATTTTGACGCCACTAGCTCTGCATGTTGTCATGCAATTTCTTTACCTCTCAGAAATGATTATGACATAAAAGTGAAGTACGTGACGAGTGTGACGTTAGGAAAACATTAGGCATCATGGAGAGATTCTGTATGGGACCACCCAACACAAACGAGTACTGTGTGACGTGCTACCCGGCAGTTATTCGCCGAGGTAGCCGGCTAGCTCAGTCGGTAGAGCGTCAGACTCTTAATCCCAGGGTCGTGGGTTCGAGCCAGACGCTGGGCGGAACGGAATTTTGTTCCGCTGCAAGTGTAAATTACCGTTTTTCTGATTAACGAGATTTAATGGAAATAGCAACTTTAAACTTTGCCTACGTCTCTGTCAGTCGCAAGGAAGCTGTATTTGAAGGTGAAGGTGATTTTGTAGACATGTGTGAAAGACATGTTCTGAAATGCAAGTGTTGTTGTTTGGAGAGCACATCGGTTACGTGTCAGATGTGTAGTCAAGCAGTAATTTGTCGCCATAGCTGCAAATATTAGCCGGTAATATGAAGTGTTGTCAGCTAAAGTCTGATGATGCAGACGACCGTAAGGACGAAGTACCCAAGAGTACCGCTAGGCCGCGCCTCTTTAGCTCAGTGGTAGAGCACTGGTCTAATAAACCAGCGGTCGTAAGTTCCATCCTCACAGGAGAAAGATGAATTTTGGAAATCAGTTGCGCGTCGTGGCCGTATAGCAAACAGTACCTGTGATGACGAACAATTAGCGACAGGCGTTTTTTTAAGAATCACTCTCAGATGCGATTAAGGCGAATGGCGCAGATAAAGCATTTGCCAAAGCGGTACAGCATAAGGTGGGACGAGGCAGTCTGAATTACATTTTATAGATGTATTTCTCACATATCTCAGAGCCTCTCGCGATATTCGTCGTCGTCGTCGTCGTCGTCGTCGTCGTCGCCGCCGCCGCCGCCGCCGCTTCTGCAGAAGTAGCAAATGGCAATCGTAGCAAATGCGGCGAGGGACGCCCTGCCTTCGATTCCGAATGCACAAAGTGTGTGGTCTTGTTTCACAGTCTATATTTGGTCGGTCTCGTCAGAGGTTGAATGTAACGAATGGGTGGGAAAGAGCAAGGGGCAGCGGCTGTGTAGAACGAAAACACAAATCCTCAGGGGTGTGAGCGTTTCGAGATGAGTCGTATACATGTAAATGTTGGTCGTCAGTGACCGTGTGGCCTAATGGATAAGGCGTCGGACTTCGGATCTGAAGATTACAGGTTCGAATGCTGTCACGCTTGTGTTTTTCCAGTTCTGAAAAAGAAACATAACGTTTTAATGTAGCAATTGAGCAGTACGAAACCGTCTGAATGTTGCTGTTGACCATTTTTTGCTTGGAGATGCTCTTGAGCTTGAAACACACACAACAAGACCGGTGTTAACTAGCGAAATGGTCGGCAGAGTGCCGACACAGCGAGTTTTGACTATCACTTGCACATCTAAAACAACGTCGGAAAGTAACTCGTTCGGCTTTTGAGTCACATAAAGTATGTGCGTTAATTTTGACGCCACTAGCTCTGCATGTTGTCATGCAATTTCTTTACCTCTCAGAAATGATTATGACATAAAAGTGAAGTACGTGACGAGTGTGACGTTAGGAAAACATTAGGCATCATGGAGAGATTCTGTATGGGACCACCCAACACAAACGAGTACTGTGTGACGTGCTACCCGGCAGTTATTCACCGAGGTAGCCGGCTAGCTCAGTCGGTAGAGCGTCAGACTCTTAATCCCAGGGTCGTGGGTTCGAGCCAGACGCTGGGCGGAACGGAATTTTGTTCCGCTGCAAGTGTAAATTACCGTTTTTCTGATTAACGAGATTTAATGGAAATAGCAACTTTAAACTTTGCCTACGTCTCTGTCAGTCGCAAGGAAGCTGTATTTGAAGGTGAAGGTGATTTTGTAGACATGTGTGAAAGACATGTTCTGAAATGCAAGTGTTGTTGTTTGGAGAGCACATCGGTTACGTGTCAGATGTGTAGTCAAGCAGTAATTTGTCGCCATAGCTGCAAATATTAGCCGGTAATATGAAGTGTTGTCAGCTAAAGTCTGATGATGCAGACGACCGTAAGGACGAAGTACCCAAGAGTACCGCTAGGCCGCGCCTCTTTAGCTCAGTGGTAGAGCACTGGTCTAATAAACCAGCGGTCGTAAGTTCCATCCTCACAGGAGAAAGATGAATTTTGGAAATCAGTTGCGCGTCGTGGCCGTATAGCAAACAGTACCTGTGATGACGAACAATTAGCGACAGGCGTTTTTTTAAGAATCACTCTCAGATGCGATTAAGGCGAATGGCGCAGATAAAGCATTTGCCAAAGCGGTACAGCATAAGGTGGGACGAGGCAGTCTGAATTACATTTTATAGATGTATTTCTCACATATCTCAGAGCCTCTCGCGATATTCGTCGTCGTCGTCGTCGTCGTCGTCGCCGCCGCCGCCGCTTCTGCAGAAGTAGCAAATGGCAATCGTAGCAAATGCGGCGAGGGACGCCCTGCCTTCGATTCCGAATGCACAAAGTGTGTGGTCTTGTTTCACAGTCTATATTTGGTCGGTCTCGTCAGAGGTTGAATGTAACGAATGGGTGGGAAAGAGCAAGGGGCAGCGGCTGTGTAGAACGAAAACACAAATCCTCAGGGGTGTGAGCGTTTCGAGATGAGTCGTATACATGTAAATGTTGGTCGTCAGTGACCGTGTGGCCTAATGGATAAGGCGTCGGACTTCGGATCTGAAGATTACAGGTTCGAATGCTGTCACGCTTGTGTTTTTCCAGTTCTGAAAAAGAAACATAACGTTTTAATGTAGCAATTGAGCAGTACGAAACCGTCTGAATGTTGCTGTTGACCATTTTTTGCTTGGAGATGCTCTTGAGCTTGAAACACACACAACAAGACCGGTGTTAACTAGCGAAATGGTCGGCAGAGTGCCGACACAGCGAGTTTTGACTATCACTTGCACATCTAAAACAACGTCGGAAAGTAACTCGTTCGGCTTTTGAGTCACATAAAGTATGTGCGTTAATTTTGACGCCACTAGCTCTGCATGTTGTCATGCAATTTCTTTACCTCTCAGAAATGATTATGACATAAAAGTGAAGTACGTGACGAGTGTGACGTTAGGAAAACATTAGGCATCATGGAGAGATTCTGTATGGGACCACCCAACACAAACGAGTACTGTGTGACGTGCTACCCGGCAGTTATTCACCGAGGTAGCCGGCTAGCTCAGTCGGTAGAGCGTCAGACTCTTAATCCCAGGGTCGTGGGTTCGAGCCAGACGCTGGGCGGAACGGAATTTTGTTCCGCTGCAAGTGTAAATTACCGTTTTTCTGATTAACGAGATTTAATGGAAATAGCAACTTTAAACTTTGCCTACGTCTCTGTCAGTCGCAAGGAAGCTGTATTTGAAGGTGAAGGTGATTTTGTAGACATGTGTGAAAGACATGTTCTGAAATGCAAGTGTTGTTGTTTGGAGAGCACATCGGTTACGTGTCAGATGTGTAGTCAAGCAGTAATTTGTCGCCATAGCTGCAAATATTAGCCGGTAATATGAAGTGTTGTCAGCTAAAGTCTGATGATGCAGACGACCGTAAGGACGAAGTACCCAAGAGTACCGCTAGGCCGCGCCTCTTTAGCTCAGTGGTAGAGCACTGGTCTAATAAACCAGCGGTCGTAAGTTCCATCCTCACAGGAGAAAGATGAATTTTGGAAATCAGTTGCGCGTCGTGGCCGTATAGCAAACAGTACCTGTGATGACGAACAATTAGCGACAGGCGTTTTTTTAAGAATCACTCTCAGATGCGATTAAGGCGAATGGCGCAGATAAAGCATTTGCCAAAGCGGTACAGCATAAGGTGGGACGAGGCAGTCTGAATTACATTTTATAGATGTATTTCTCACATATCTCAGAGCCTCTCGCGATATTCGTCGTCGTCGTCGTCGTCGTCGTCGTCGTCGCCGCCGCCGCCGCTTCTGCAGAAGTAGCAAATGGCAATCGTAGCAAATGCGGCGAGGGACGCCCTGCCTTCGATTCCGAATGCACAAAGTGTGTGGTCTTGTTTCACAGTCTATATTTGGTCGGTCTCGTCAGAGGTTGAATGTAACGAATGGGTGGGAAAGAGCAAGGGGCAGCGGCTGTGTAGAACGAAAACACAAATCCTCAGGGGTGTGAGCGTTTCGAGATGAGTCGTATACATGTAAATGTTGGTCGTCAGTGACCGTGTGGCCTAATGGATAAGGCGTCGGACTTCGGATCTGAAGATTACAGGTTCGAATGCTGTCACGCTTGTGTTTTTCCAGTTCTGAAAAAGAAACATAACGTTTTAATGTAGCAATTGAGCAGTACGAAACCGTCTGAATGTTGCTGTTGACCATTTTTTGCTTGGAGATGCTCTTGAGCTTGAAACACACACAACAAGACCGGTGTTAACTAGCGAAATGGTCGGCAGAGTGCCGACACAGCGAGTTTTGACTATCACTTGCACATCTAAAACAACGTCGGAAAGTAACTCGTTCGGCTTTTGAGTCACATAAAGTATGTGCGTTAATTTTGACGCCACTAGCTCTGCATGTTGTCATGCAATTTCTTTACCTCTCAGAAATGATTATGACATAAAAGTGAAGTACGTGACGAGTGTGACGTTAGGAAAACATTAGGCATCATGGAGAGATTCTGTATGGGACCACCCAACACAAACGAGTACTGTGTGACGTGCTACCCGGCAGTTATTCGCCGAGGTAGCCGGCTAGCTCAGTCGGTAGAGCGTCAGACTCTTAATCCCAGGGTCGTGGGTTCGAGCCAGACGCTGGGCGGAACGGAATTTTGTTCCGCTGCAAGTGTAAATTACCGTTTTTCTGATTAACGAGATTTAATGGAAATAGCAACTTTAAACTTTGCCTACGTCTCTGTCAGTCGCAAGGAAGCTGTATTTGAAGGTGAAGGTGATTTTGTAGACATGTGTGAAAGACATGTTCTGAAATGCAAGTGTTGTTGTTTGGAGAGCACATCGGTTACGTGTCAGATGTGTAGTCAAGCAGTAATTTGTCGCCATAGCTGCAAATATTAGCCGGTAATATGAAGTGTTGTCAGCTAAAGTCTGATGATGCAGACGACCGTAAGGACGAAGTACCCAAGAGTACCGCTAGGCCGCGCCTCTTTAGCTCAGTGGTAGAGCACTGGTCTAATAAACCAGCGGTCGTAAGTTCCATCCTCACAGGAGAAAGATGAATTTTGGAAATCAGTTGCGCGTCGTGGCCGTATAGCAAACAGTACCTGTGATGACGAACAATTAGCGACAGGCGTTTTTTTAAGAATCACTCTCAGATGCGATTAAGGCGAATGGCGCAGATAAAGCATTTGCCAAAGCGGTACAGCATAAGGTGGGACGAGGCAGTCTGAATTACATTTTATAGATGTATTTCTCACATATCTCAGAGCCTCTCGCGATATTCGTCGTCGTCGTCGTCGTCGTCGTCGTCGTCGCCGCCGCCGCCGCCGCCGCTTCTGCAGAAGTAGCAAATGGCAATCGTAGCAAATGCGGCGAGGGACGCCCTGCCTTCGATTCCGAATGCACAAAGTGTGTGGTCTTGTTTCACAGTCTATATTTGGTCGGTCTCGTCAGAGGTTGAATGTAACGAATGGGTGGGAAAGAGCAAGGGGCAGCGGCTGTGTAGAACGAAAACACAAATCCTCAGGGGTGTGAGCGTTTCGAGATGAGTCGTATACATGTAAATGTTGGTCGTCAGTGACCGTGTGGCCTAATGGATAAGGCGTCGGACTTCGGATCTGAAGATTACAGGTTCGAATGCTGTCACGCTTGTGTTTTTCCAGTTCTGAAAAAGAAACATAACGTTTTAATGTAGCAATTGAGCAGTACGAAACCGTCTGAATGTTGCTGTTGACCATTTTTTGCTTGGAGATGCTCTTGAGCTTGAAACACACACAACAAGACCGGTGTTAACTAGCGAAATGGTCGGCAGAGTGCCGACACAGCGAGTTTTGACTATCACTTGCACATCTAAAACAACGTCGGAAAGTAACTCGTTCGGCTTTTGAGTCACATAAAGTATGTGCGTTAATTTTGACGCCACTAGCTCTGCATGTTGTCATGCAATTTCTTTACCTCTCAGAAATGATTATGACATAAAAGTGAAGTACGTGACGAGTGTGACGTTAGGAAAACATTAGGCATCATGGAGAGATTCTGTATGGGACCACCCAACACAAACGAGTACTGTGTGACGTGCTACCCGGCAGTTATTCGCCGAGGTAGCCGGCTAGCTCAGTCGGTAGAGCGTCAGACTCTTAATCCCAGGGTCGTGGGTTCGAGCCAGACGCTGGGCGGAACGGAATTTTGTTCCGCTGCAAGTGTAAATTACCGTTTTTCTGATTAACGGGATTTAATGGAAATAGCAACTTTAAACTTTGCCTACGTCTCTGTCAGTCGCAAGGAAGCTGTATTTGAAGGTGAAGGTGATTTTGTAGACATGTGTGAAAGACATGTTCTGAAATGCAAGTGTTGTTGTTTGGAGAGCACATCGGTTACGTGTCAGATGTGTAGTCAAGCAGTAATTTGTCGCCATAGCTGCAAATATTAGCCGGTAATATGAAGTGTTGTCAGCTAAAGTCTGATGATGCAGACGACCGTAAGGACGAAGTACCCAAGAGTAACGCTAGGCCGCGCCTCTTTAGCTCAGTGGTAGAGCACTGGTCTAATAAACCAGCGGTCGTAAGTTCCATCCTCACAGGAGAAAGATGAATTTTGGAAATCAGTTGCGCGTCGTGGCCGTATAGCAAACAGTACCTGTGATGACGAACAATTAGCGACAGGCGTTTTTTTAAGAATCACTCTCAGATGCGATTAAGGCGAATGGCGCAGATAAAGCATTTGCCAAAGCGGTACAGCATAAGGTGGGACGAGGCAGTCTGAATTACATTTTATAGATGTATTTCTCACATATCTCAGAGCCTCTCGCGATATTCGTCGTCGTCGTCGTCGTCGTCGTCGTCGTCGCCGCCGCCGCCGCCGCCGCTTCTGCAGAAGTAGCAAATGGCAATCGTAGCAAATGCGGCGAGGGACGCCCTGCCTTCGATTCCGAATGCACAAAGTGTGTGGTCTTGTTTCACAGTCTATATTTGGTCGGTCTCGTCAGAGGTTGAATGTAACGAATGGGTGGGAAAGAGCAAGGGGCAGCGGCTGTGTAGAACGAAAACACAAATCCTCAGGGGTGTGAGCGTTTCGAGATGAGTCGTATACATGTAAATGTTGGTCGTCAGTGACCGTGTGGCCTAATGGATAAGGCGTCGGACTTCGGATCTGAAGATTACAGGTTCGAATGCTGTCACGCTTGTGTTTTTCCAGTTCTGAAAAAGAAACATAACGTTTTAATGTAGCAATTGAGCAGTACGAAACCGTCTGAATGTTGCTGTTGACCATTTTTTGCTTGGAGATGCTCTTGAGCTTGAAACACACACAACAAGACCGGTGTTAACTAGCGAAATGGTCGGCAGAGTGCCGACACAGCGAGTTTTGACTATCACTTGCACATCTAAAACAACGTCGGAAAGTAACTCGTTCGGCTTTTGAGTCACATAAAGTATGTGCGTTAATTTTGACGCCACTAGCTCTGCATGTTGTCATGCAATTTCTTTACCTCTCAGAAATGATTATGACATAAAAGTGAAGTACGTGACGAGTGTGACGTTAGGAAAACATTAGGCATCATGGAGAGATTCTGTATGGGACCACCCAACACAAACGAGTACTGTGTGACGTGCTACCCGGCAGTTATTCACCGAGGTAGCCGGCTAGCTCAGTCGGTAGAGCGTCAGACTCTTAATCCCAGGGTCGTGGGTTCGAGCCAGACGCTGGGCGGAACGGAATTTTGTTCCGCTGCAAGTGTAAATTACCGTTTTTCTGATTAACGAGATTTAATGGAAATAGCAACTTTAAACTTTGCCTACGTCTCTGTCAGTCGCAAGGAAGCTGTATTTGAAGGTGAAGGTGATTTTGTAGACATGTGTGAAAGACATGTTCTGAAATGCAAGTGTTGTTGTTTGGAGAGCACATCGGTTACGTGTCAGATGTGTAGTCAAGCAGTAATTTGTCGCCATAGCTGCAAATATTAGCCGGTAATATGAAGTGTTGTCAGCTAAAGTCTGATGATGCAGACGACCGTAAGGACGAAGTACCCAAGAGTACCGCTAGGCCGCGCCTCTTTAGCTCAGTGGTAGAGCACTGGTCTAATAAACCAGCGGTCGTAAGTTCCATCCTCACAGGAGAAAGATGAATTTTGGAAATCAGTTGCGCGTCGTGGCCGTATAGCAAACAGTACCTGTGATGACGAACAATTAGCGACAGGCGTTTTTTTAAGAATCACTCTCAGATGCGATTAAGGCGAATGGCGCAGATAAAGCATTTGCCAAAGCGGTACAGCATAAGGTGGGACGAGGCAGTCTGAATTACATTTTATAGATGTATTTCTCACAT
The DNA here is from genome assembly GCF_023897955.1 of Schistocerca gregaria. Taxonomy (NCBI): domain Eukaryota; kingdom Metazoa; phylum Arthropoda; class Insecta; order Orthoptera; family Acrididae; genus Schistocerca; species Schistocerca gregaria. Next base: position 5,092,791 of record NW_026061764.1, on the reverse strand, counting down.
ATCTCAGAGCCTCTCGCGATATTCGTCGTCGTCGTCGTCGTCGTCGTCGCCGCCGCCGCCGCTTCTGCAGAAGTAGCAAATGGCAATCGTAGCAAATGCGGCGAGGGACGCCCTGCCTTCGATTCCGAATGCACAAAGTGTGTGGTCTTGTTTCACAGTCTATATTTGGTCGGTCTCGTCAGAGGTTGAATGTAACGAATGGGTGGGAAAGAGCAAGGGGCAGCGGCTGTGTAGAACGAAAACACAAATCCTCAGGGGTGTGAGCGTTTCGAGATGAGTCGTATACATGTAAATGTTGGTTGTCAGTGACCGTGTGGCCTAATGGATAAGGCGTCGGACTTCGGATCTGAAGATTACAGGTTCGAATGCTGTCACGCTTGTGTTTTTCCAGTTCTGAAAAAGAAACATAACGTTTTAATGTAGCAATTGAGCAGTACGAAACCGTCTGAATGTTGCTGTTGACCATTTTTTGCTTGGAGATGCTCTTGAGCTTGAAACACACACAACAAGACCGGTGTTAACTAGCGAAATGGTCGGCAGAGTGCCGACACAGCGAGTTTTGACTATCACTTGCACATCTAAAACAACGTCGGAAAGTAACTCGTTCGGCTTTTGAGTCACATAAAGTATGTGCGTTAATTTTGACGCCACTAGCTCTGCATGTTGTCATGCAATTTCTTTACCTCTCAGAAATGATTATGACATAAAAGTGAAGTACGTGACGAGTGTGACGTTAGGAAAACATTAGGCATCATGGAGAGATTCTGTATGGGACCACCCAACACAAACGAGTACTGTGTGACGTGCTACCCGGCAGTTATTCGCCGAGGTAGCCGGCTAGCTCAGTCGGTAGAGCGTCAGACTCTTAATCCCAGGGTCGTGGGTTCGAGCCAGACGCTGGGCGGAACGGAATTTTGTTCCGCTGCAAGTGTAAATTACCGTTTTTCTGATTAACGAGATTTAATGGAAATAGCAACTTTAAACTTTGCCTACGTCTCTGTCAGTCGCAAGGAAGCTGTATTTGAAGGTGAAGGTGATTTTGTAGACATGTGTGAAAGACATGTTCTGAAATGCAAGTGTTGTTGTTTGGAGAGCACATCGGTTACGTGTCAGATGTGTAGTCAAGCAGTAATTTGTCGCCATAGCTGCAAATATTAGCCGGTAATATGAAGTGTTGTCAGCTAAAGTCTGATGATGCAGACGACCGTAAGGACGAAGTACCCAAGAGTACCGCTAGGCCGCGCCTCTTTAGCTCAGTGGTAGAGCACTGGTCTAATAAACCAGCGGTCGTAAGTTCCATCCTCACAGGAGAAAGATGAATTTTGGAAATCAGTTGCGCGTCGTGGCCGTATAGCAAACAGTACCTGTGATGACGAACAATTAGCGACAGGCGTTTTTTTAAGAATCACTCTCAGATGCGATTAAGGCGAATGGCGCAGATAAAGCATTTGCCAAAGCGGTACAGCATAAGGTGGGACGAGGCAGTCTGAATTACATTTTATAGATGTATTTCTCACATATCTCAGAGCCTCTCGCGATATTCGTCGTCGTCGTCGTCGTCGTCGTCGTCGTCGCCGCCGCCGCCGCCGCTTCTGCAGAAGTAGCAAATGGCAATCGTAGCAAATGCGGCGAGGGACGCCCTGCCTTCGATTCCGAATGCACAAAGTGTGTGGTCTTGTTTCACAGTCTATATTTGGTCGGTCTCGTCAGAGGTTGAATGTAACGAATGGGTGGGAAAGGACAAGGGGCAGCGGCTGTGTAGAACGAAAACACAAATCCTCAGGGGTGTGAGCGTTTCGAGATGAGTCGTATACATGTAAATGTTGGTCGTCAGTGACCATGTGGCCTAATGGATAAGGCGTCGGACTTCGGATCTGAAGATTACAGGTTCGAATGCTGTCACGCTTGTGTTTTTCCAGTTCTGAAAAAGAAACATAACGTTTTAATGTAGCAATTGAGCAGTACGAAACCGTCTGAATGTTGCTGTTGACCATTTTTTGCTTGGAGATGCTCTTGAGCTTGAAACACACACAACAAGACCGGTGTTAACTAGCGAAATGGTCGGCAGAGTGCCGACACAGCGAGTTTTGACTATCACTTGCACATCTAAAACAACGTCGGAAAGTAACTCGTTCGGCTTTTGAGTCACATAAAGTATGTGCGTTAATTTTGACGCCACTAGCTCTGCATGTTGTCATGCAATTTCTTTACCTCTCAGAAATGATTATGACATAAAAGTGAAGTACGTGACGAGTGTGACGTTAGGAAAACATTAGGCATCATGGAGAGATTCTGTATGGGACCACCCAACACAAACGAGTACTGTGTGACGTGCTACCCGGCAGTTATTCACCGAGGTAGCCGGCTAGCTCAGTCGGTAGAGCGTCAGACTCTTAATCCCAGGGTCGTGGGTTCGAGCCAGACGCTGGGCGGAACGGAATTTTGTTCCGCTGCAAGTGTAAATTACCGTTTTTCTGATTAACGAGATTTAATGGAAATAGCAACTTTAAACTTTGCCTACGTCTCTGTCAGTCGCAAGGAAGCTGTATTTGAAGGTGAAGGTGATTTTGTAGACATGTGTGAAAGACATGTTCTGAAATGCAAGTGTTGTTGTTTGGAGAGCACATCGGTTACGTGTCAGATGTGTAGTCAAGCAGTAATTTGTCGCCATAGCTGCAAATATTAGCCGGTAATATGAAGTGTTGTCAGCTAAAGTCTGATGATGCAGACGACCGTAAGGACGAAGTACCCAAGAGTGCCGCTAGGCCGCGCCTCTTTAGCTCAGTGGTAGAGCACTGGTCTAATAAACCAGCGGTCGTAAGTTCCATCCTCACAGGAGAAAGATGAATTTTGGAAATCAGTTGCGCGTCGTGGCCGTATAGCAAACAGTACCTGTGATGACGAACAATTAGCGACAGGCGTTTTTTTAAGAATCACTCTCAGATGCGATTAAGGCGAATGGCGCAGATAAAGCATTTGCCAAAGCGGTACAGCATAAGGTGGGACGAGGCAGTCTGAATTACATTTTATAGATGTATTTCTCACATATCTCAGAGCCTCTCGCGATATTCGTCGTCGTCGTCGTCGTCGTCGTCGTCGTCGCCGCCGCCGCCGCTTCTGCAGAAGTAGCAAATGGCAATCGTAGCAAATGCGGCGAGGGACGCCCTGCCTTCGATTCCGAATGCACAAAGTGTGTGGTCTTGTTTCACAGTCTATATTTGGTCGGTCTCGTCAGAGGTTGAATGTAACGAATGGGTGGGAAAGAGCAAGGGGCAGCGGCTGTGTAGAACGAAAACACAAATCCTCAGGGGTGTGAGCGTTTCGAGATGAGTCGTATACATGTAAATGTTGGTCGTCAGTGACCGTGTGGCCTAATGGATAAGGCGTCGGACTTCGGATCTGAAGATTACAGGTTCGAATGCTGTCACGCTTGTGTTTTTCCAGTTCTGAAAAAGAAACATAACGTTTTAATGTAGCAATTGAGCAGTACGAAACCGTCTGAATGTTGCTGTTGACCATTTTTTGCTTGGAGATGCTCTTGAGCTTGAAACACACACAACAAGACCGGTGTTAACTAGCGAAATGGTCGGCAGAGTGCCGACACAGCGAGTTTTGACTATCACTTGCACATCTAAAACAACGTCGGAAAGTAACTCGTTCGGCTTTTGAGTCACATAAAGTATGTGCGTTAATTTTGACGCCACTAGCTCTGCATGTTGTCATGCAATTTCTTTACCTCTCAGAAATGATTATGACATAAAAGTGAAGTACGTGACGAGTGTGACGTTAGGAAAACATTAGGCATCATGGAGAGATTCTGTATGGGACCACCCAACACAAACGAGTACTGTGTGACGTGCTACCCGGCAGTTATTCACCGAGGTAGCCGGCTAGCTCAGTCGGTAGAGCGTCAGACTCTTAATCCCAGGGTCGTGGGTTCGAGCCAGACGCTGGGCGGAACGGAATTTTGTTCCGCTGCAAGTGTAAATTACCGTTTTTCTGATTAACGAGATTTAATGGAAATAGCAACTTTAAACTTTGCGTACGTCTCTGTCAGTCGCAAGGAAGCTGTATTTGAAGGTGAAGGTGATTTTGTAGACATGTGTGAAAGACATGTTCTGAAATGCAAGTGTTGTTGTTTGGAGAGCACATCGGTTACGTGTCAGATGTGTAGTCAAGCAGTAATTTGTCGCCATAGCTGCAAATATTAGCCGGTAATATGAAGTGTTGTCAGCTAAAGTCTGATGATGCAGACGACCGTAAGGACGAAGTACCCAAGAGTACCGCTAGGCCGCGCCTCTTTAGCTCAGTGGTAGAGCACTGGTCTAATAAACCAGCGGTCGTAAGTTCCATCCTCACAGGAGAAAGATGAATTTTGGAAATCAGTTGCGCGTCGTGGCCGTATAGCAAACAGTACCTGTGATGACGAACAATTAGCGACAGGCGTTTTTTTAAGAATCACTCTCAGATGCGATTAAGGCGAATGGCGCAGATAAAGCATTTGCCAAAGCGGTACAGCATAAGGTGGGACGAGGCAGTCTGAATTACATTTTATAGATGTATTTCTCACATATCTCAGAGCCTCTCGCGATATTCGTCGTCGTCGTCGTCGTCGTCGTCGTCGTCGTCGTCGTCGTCGTCGTCGCCGCCGCCGCCGCTTCTGCAGAAGTAGCAAATGGCAATCGTAGCAAATGCGGCGAGGGACGCCCTGCCTTCGATTCCGAATGCACAAAGTGTGTGGTCTTGTTTCACAGTCTATATTTGGTCGGTCTCGTCAGAGGTTGAATGTAACGAATGGGTGGGAAAGAGCAAGGGGCAGCGGCTGTGTAGAACGAAAACACAAATCCTCAGGGGTGTGAGCGTTTCGAGATGAGTCGTATACATGTAAATGTTGGTCGTCAGTGACCGTGTGGCCTAATGGATAAGGCGTCGGACTTCGGATCTGAAGATTACAGGTTCGAATGCTGTCACGCTTGTGTTTTTCCAGTTCTGAAAAAGAAACATAACGTTTTAATGTAGCAATTGAGCAGTACGAAACCGTCTGAATGTTGCTGTTGACCATTTTTTGCTTGGAGATGCTCTTGAGCTTGAAACACACACAACAAGACCGGTGTTAACTAGCGAAATGGTCGGCAGAGTGCCGACACAGCGAGTTTTGACTATCACTTGCACATCTAAAACAACGTCGGAAAGTAACTCGTTCGGCTTTTGAGTCACATAAAGTATGTGCGTTAATTTTGACGCCACTAGCTCTGCATGTTGTCATGCAATTTCTTTACCTCTCAGAAATGATTATGACATAAAAGTGAAGTACGTGACGAGTGTGACGTTAGGAAAACATTAGGCATCATGGAGAGATTCTGTATGGGACCACCCAACACAAACGAGTACTGTGTGACGTGCTACCCGGCAGTTATTCGCCGAGGTAGCCGGCTAGCTCAGTCGGTAGAGCGTCAGACTCTTAATCCCAGGGTCGTGGGTTCGAGCCAGACGCTGGGCGGAACGGAATTTTGTTCCGCTGCAAGTGTAAATTACCGTTTTTCTGATTAACGAGATTTAATGGAAATAGCAACTTTAAACTTTGCCTACGTCTCTGTCAGTCGCAAGGAAGCTGTATTTGAAGGTGAAGGTGATTTTGTAGACATGTGTGAAAGACATGTTCTGAAATGCAAGTGTTGTTGTTTGGAGAGCACATCGGTTACGTGTCAGATGTGTAGTCAAGCAGTAATTTGTCGCCATAGCTGCAAATATTAGCCGGTAATATGAAGTGTTGTCAGCTAAAGTCTGATGATGCAGACGACCGTAAGGACGAAGTACCCAAGAGTACCGCTAGGCCGCGCCTCTTTAGCTCAGTGGTAGAGCACTGGTCTAATAAACCAGCGGTCGTAAGTTCCATCCTCACAGGAGAAAGATGAATTTTGGAAATCAGTTGCGCGTCGTGGCCGTATAGCAAACAGTACCTGTGATGACGAACAATTAGCGACAGGCGTTTTTTTAAGAATCACTCTCAGATGCGATTAAGGCGAATGGCGCAGATAAAGCATTTGCCAAAGCGGTACAGCATAAGGTGGGACGAGGCAGTCTGAATTACATTTTATAGATGTATTTCTCACATATCTCAGAGCCTCTCGCGATATTCGTCGTCGTCGTCGTCGTCGTCGTCGTCGTCGCCGCCGCCGCTGCTTCTGCAGAAGTAGCAAATGGCAATCGTAGCAAATGCGGCGAGGGACGCCCTGCCTTCGATTCCGAATGCACAAAGTGTGTGGTCTTGTTTCACAGTCTATATTTGGTCGGTCTCGTCAGAGGTTGAATGTAACGAATGGGTGGGAAAGAGCAAGGGGCAGCGGCTGTGTAGAACGAAAACACAAATCCTCAGGGGTGTGAGCGTTTCGAGATGAGTCGTATACATGTAAATGTTGGTCGTCAGTGACCGTGTGGCCTAATGGATAAGGCGTCGGACTTCGGATCTGAAGATTACAGGTTCGAATGCTGTTACGCTTGTGTTTTTCCAGTTCTGAAAAAGAAACATAACGTTTTAATGTAGCAATTGAGCAGTACGAAACCGTCTGAATGTTGCTGTTGACCATTTTTTGCTTGGAGATGCTCTTGAGCTTGAAACACACACAACAAGACCGGTGTTAACTAGCGAAATGGTCGGCAGAGTGCCGACACAGCGAGTTTTGACTATCACTTGCACATCTAAAACAACGTCGGAAAGTAACTCGTTCGGCTTTTGAGTCACATAAAGTATGTGCGTTAATTTTGACGCCACTAGCTCTGCATGTTGTCATGCAATTTCTTTACCTCTCAGAAATGATTATGACATAAAAGTGAAGTACGTGACGAGTGTGACGTTAGGAAAACATTAGGCATCATGGAGAGATTCTGTATGGGACCACCCAACACAAACGAGTACTGTGTGACGTGCTACCCGGCAGTTATTCACCGAGGTAGCCGGCTAGCTCAGTCGGTAGAGCGTCAGACTCTTAATCCCAGGGTCGTGGGTTCGAGCCAGACGCTGGGCGGAACGGAATTTTGTTCCGCTGCAAGTGTAAATTACCGTTTTTCTTATTAACGAGATTTAATGGAAATAGCAACTTTAAACTTTGCCTACGTCTCTGTCAGTCGCAAGGAAGCTGTATTTGAAGGTGAAGGTGATTTTGTAGACATGTGTGAAAGACATGTTCTGAAATGCAAGTGTTGTTGTTTGGAGAGCACATCGGTTACGTGTCAGATGTGTAGTCAAGCAGTAATTTGTCGCCATAGCTGCAAATATTAGCCGGTAATATGAAGTGTTGTCAGCTAAAGTCTGATGATGCAGACGACCGTAAGGACGAAGTACCCAAGAGTGCCGCTAGGCCGCGCCTCTTTAGCTCAGTGGTAGAGCACTGGTCTAATAAACCAGCGGTCGTAAGTTCCATCCTCACAGGAGAAAGATGAATTTTGGAAATCAGTTGCGCGTCGTGGCCGTATAGCAAACAGTACCTGTGATGACGAACAATTAGCGACAGGCGTTTTTTTAAGAATCACTCTCAGATGCGATTAAGGCGAATGGCACAGATAAAGCATTTGCCAAAGCGGTACAGCATAAGGTGGGACGAGGCAGTCTGAATTACATTTTATAGATGTATTTCTCACATATCTCAGAGCCTCTCGCGATATTCGTCGTCGTCGTCGTCGTCGTCGTCGTCGTCGTCGTCGCCGCCGCCGCCGCTTCTGCAGAAGTAGCAAATGGCAATCGTAGCAAATGCGGCGAGGGACGCCCTGCCTTCGATTCCGAATGCACAAAGTGTGTGGTCTTGTTTCACAGTCTATATTTGGTCGGTCTCGTCAGAGGTTGAATGTAACGAATGGGTGGGAAAGAGCAAGGGGCAGCGGCTGTGTAGAACGAAAACACAAATCCTCAGGGGTGTGAGCGTTTCGAGATGAGTCGTATACATGTAAATGTTGGTCGTCAGTGACCGTGTGGCCTAATGGATAAGGCGTCGGACTTCGGATCTGAAGATTACAGGTTCGAATGCTGTCACGCTTGTGTTTTTCCAGTTCTGAAAAAGAAACATAACGTTTTAATGTAGCAATTGAGCAGTACGAAACCGTCTGAATGTTGCTGTTGACCATTTTTTGCTTGGAGATGCTCTTGAGCTTGAAACACACACAACAAGACCGGTGTTAACTAGCGAAATGGTCGGCAGAGTGCCGACACAGCGAGTTTTGACTATCACTTGCACATCTAAAACAACGTCGGAAAGTAACTCGTTCGGCTTTTGAGTCACATAAAGTATGTGCGTTAATTTTGACGCCACTAGCTCTGCATGTTGTCATGCAATTTCTTTACCTCTCAGAAATGATTATGACATAAAAGTGAAGTACGTGACGAGTGTGACGTTAGGAAAACATTAGGCATCATGGAGAGATTCTGTATGGGACCACCCAACACAAACGAGTACTGTGTGACGTGCTACCCGGCAGTTATTCGCCGAGGTAGCCGGCTAGCTCAGTCGGTAGAGCGTCAGACTCTTAATCCCAGGGTCGTGGGTTCGAGCCAGACGCTGGGCGGAACGGAATTTTGTTCCGCTGCAAGTGTAAATTACCGTTTTTCTGATTAACGAGATTTAATGGAAATAGCAACTTTAAACTTTGCCTACGTCTCTGTCAGTCGCAAGGAAGCTGTATTTGAAGGTGAAGGTGATTTTGTAGACATGTGTGAAAGACATGTTCTGAAATGCAAGTGTTGTTGTTTGGAGAGCACATCGGTTACGTGTCAGATGTGTAGTCAAGCAGTAATTTGTCGCCATAGCTGCAAATATTAGCCGGTAATATGAAGTGTTGTCAGCTAAAGTCTGATGATGCAGACGACCGTAAGGACGAAGTACCCAAGAGTACCGCTAGGCCGCGCCTCTTTAGCTCAGTGGTAGAGCACTGGTCTAATAAACCAGCGGTCGTAAGTTCCATCCTCACAGGAGAAAGATGAATTTTGGAAATCAGTTGCGCGTCGTGGCCGTATAGCAAACAGTACCTGTGATGACGAACAATTAGCGACAGGCGTTTTTTTAAGAATCACTCTCAGATGCGATTAAGGCGAATGGCGCAGATAAAGCATTTGCCAAAGCGGTACAGCATAAGGTGGGACGAGGCAGTCTGAATTACATTTTATAGATGTATTTCTCACATATCTCAGAGCCTCTCGCGATATTCGTCGTCGTCGTCGTCGTCGTCGTCGTCGTCGCCGCCGCCGCTGCTTCTGCAGAAGTAGCAAATGGCAATCGTAGCAAATGCGGCGAGGGACGCCCTGCCTTCGATTCCGAATGCACAAAGTGTGTGGTCTTGTTTCACAGTCTATATTTGGTCGGTCTCGTCAGAGGTTGAATGTAACGAATGGGTGGGAAAGAGCAAGGGGCAGCGGCTGTGTAGAACGAAAACACAAATCCTCAGGGGTGTGAGCGTTTCGAGATGAGTCGTATACATGTAAATGTTGGTCGTCAGTGACCGTGTGGCCTAATGGATAAGGCGTCGGACTTCGGATCTGAAGATTACAGGTTCGAATGCTGTTACGCTTGTGTTTTTCCAGTTCTGAAAAAGAAACATAACGTTTTAATGTAGCAATTGAGCAGTACGAAACCGTCTGAATGTTGCTGTTGACCATTTTTTGCTTGGAGATGCTCTTGAGCTTGAAACACACACAACAAGACCGGTGTTAACTAGCGAAATGGTCGGCAGAGTGCCGACACAGCGAGTTTTGACTATCACTTGCACATCTAAAACAACGTCGGAAAGTAACTCGTTCGGCTTTTGAGTCACATAAAGTATGTGCGTTAATTTTGACGCCACTAGCTCTGCATGTTGTCATGCAATTTCTTTACCTCTCAGAAATGATTATGACATAAAAGTGAAGTACGTGACGAGTGTGACGTTAGGAAAACATTAGGCATCATGGAGAGATTCTGTATGGGACCACCCAACACAAACGAGTACTGTGTGACGTGCTACCCGGCAGTTATTCACCGAGGTAGCCGGCTAGCTCAGTCGGTAGAGCGTCAGACTCTTAATCCCAGGGTCGTGGGTTCGAGCCAGACGCTGGGCGGAACGGAATTTTGTTCCGCTGCAAGTGTAAATTACCGTTTTTCTTATTAACGAGATTTAATGGAAATAGCAACTTTAAACTTTGCCTACGTCTCTGTCAGTCGCAAGGAAGCTGTATTTGAAGGTGAAGGTGATTTTGTAGACATGTGTGAAAGACATGTTCTGAAATGCAAGTGTTGTTGTTTGGAGAGCACATCGGTTACGTGTCAGATGTGTAGTCAAGCAGTAATTTGTCGCCATAGCTGCAAATATTAGCCGGTAATATGAAGTGTTGTCAGCTAAAGTCTGATGATGCAGACGACCGTAAGGACGAAGTACCCAAGAGTGCCGCTAGGCCGCGCCTCTTTAGCTCAGTGGTAGAGCACTGGTCTAATAAACCAGCGGTCGTAAGTTCCATCCTCACAGGAGAAAGATGAATTTTGGAAATCAGTTGCGCGTCGTGGCCGTATAGCAAACAGTACCTGTGATGACGAACAATTAGCGACAGGCGTTTTTTTAAGAATCACTCTCAGATGCGATTAAGGCGAATGGCACAGATAAAGCATTTGCCAAAGCGGTACAGCATAAGGTGGGACGAGGCAGTCTGAATTACATTTTATAGATGTATTTCTCACATATCTCAGAGCCTCTCGCGATATTCGTCGTCGTCGTCGTCGTCGTCGTCGTCGTCGTCGTCGTCGTCGCCGCCGCCGCCGCTTCTGCAGAAGTAGCAAATGGCAATCGTAGCAAATGCGGCGAGGGACGCCCTGCCTTCGATTCCGAATGCACAAAGTGTGTGGTCTTGTTTCACAGTCTATATTTGGTCGGTCTCGTCAGAGGTTGAATGTAACGAATGGGTGGGAAAGAGCAAGGGGCAGCGGCTGTGTAGAACGAAAACACAAATCCTCAGGGGTGTGAGCGTTTCGAGATGAGTCGTATACATGTAAATGTTGGTCGTCAGTGACCGTGTGGCCTAATGGATAAGGCGTCGGACTTCGGATCTGAAGATTACAGGTTCGAATGCTGTCACGCTTGTGTTTTTCCAGTTCTGAAAAAGAAACATAACGTTTTAATGTAGCAATTGAGCAGTACGAAACCGTCTGAATGTTGCTGTTGACCATTTTTTGCTTGGAGATGCTCTTGAGCTTGAAACACACACAACAAGACCGGTGTTAACTAGCGAAATGGTCGGCAGAGTGCCGACACAGCGAGTTTTGACTATCACTTGCACATCTAAAACAACGTCGGAAAGTAACTCGTTCGGCTTTTGAGTCACATAAAGTATGTGCGTTAATTTTGACGCCACTAGCTCTGCATGTTGTCATGCAATTTCTTTACCTCTCAGAAATGATTATGACATAAAAGTGAAGTACGTGACGAGTGTGACGTTAGGAAAACATTAGGCATCATGGAGAGATTCTGTATGCGACCACCCAACACAAACGAGTACTGTGTGACGTGCTACCCGGCAGTTATTCACCGAGGTAGCCGGCTAGCTCAGTCGGTAGAGCGTCAGACTCTTAATCCCAGGGTCGTGGGTTCGAGCCAGACGCTGGGCGGAACGGAATTTTGTTCCGCTGCAAGTGTAAATTACCGTTTTTCTGATTAACGAGATTTAATGGAAATAGCAACTTTAAACTTTGCCTACGTCTCTGTCAGTCGCAAGGAAGCTGTATTTGAAGGTGAAGGTGATTTTGTAGACATGTGTGAAAGACATGTTCTGAAATGCAAGTGTTGTTGTTTGGAGAGCACATCGGTTACGTGTCAGATGTGTAGTCAAGCAGTAATTTGTCGCCATAGCTGCAAATATTAGCCGGTAATATGAAGTGTTGTCAGCTAAAGTCTGATGATGCAGACGACCGTAAGGACGAAGTACCCAAGAGTACCGCTAGGCCGCGCCTCTTTAGCTCAGTGGTAGAGCACTGGTCTAATAAACCAGCGGTCGTAAGTTCCATCCTCACAGGAGAAAGATGAATTTTGGAAATCAGTTGCGCGTCGTGGCCGTATAGCAAACAGTACCTGTGATGACGAACAATTAGCGACAGGCGTTTTTTTAAGAATCACTCTCAGATGCGATTAAGGCGAATGGCGCAGATAAAGCATTTGCCAAAGCGGTACAGCATAAGGTGGGACGAGGCAGTCTGAATTACATTTTATAGATGTATTTCTCACATATCTCAGAGCCTCTCGCGATATTCGTCGTCGTCGTCGTCGTCGTCGTCGTCGTCGTCGTCGTCGTCGCCGCCGCCGCTTCTGCAGAAGTAGCAAATGGCAATCGTAGCAAATGCGGCGAGGGACGCCCTGCCTTCGATTCCGAATGCACAAAGTGTGTGGTCTTGTTTCACAGTCTATATTTGGTCGGTCTCGTCAGAGGTTGAATGTAACGAATGGGTGGGAAAGAGCAAGGGGCAGCGGCTGTGTAGAACGAAAACACAAATCCTCAGGGGTGTGAGCGTTTCGAGATGAGTCGTATACATGTAAATGTTGGTCGTCAGTGACCGTGTGGCCTAATGGATAAGGCGTCGGACTTCGGATCTGAAGATTACAGGTTCGAATGCTGTCACGCTTGTGTTTTTCCAGTTCTGAAAAAGAAACATAACGTTTTAATGTAGCAATTGAGCAGTACGAAACCGTCTGAATGTTGCTGTTGACCATTTTTTGCTTGGAGATGCTCTTGAGCTTGAAACACACACAACAAGACCGGTGTTAACTAGCGAAATGGTCGGCAGAGTGCCGACACAGCGAGTTTTGACTATCACTTGCACATCTAAAACAACGTCGGAAAGTAACTCGTTCGGCTTTTGAGTCACATAAAGTATGTGCGTTAATTTTGACGCCACTAGCTCTGCATGTTGTCATGCAATTTCTTTACCTCTCAGAAATGATTATGACATAAAAGTGAAGTACGTGACGAGTGTGACGTTAGGAAAACATTAGGCATCATGGAGAGATTCTGTATGGGACCACCCAACACAAACGAGTACTGTGTGACGTGCTACCCGGCAGTTATTCACCGAGGTAGCCGGCTAGCTCAGTCGGTAGAGCGTCAGACTCTTAATCCCAGGGTCGTGGGTTCGAGCCAGACGCTGGGCGGAACGGAATTTTGTTCCGCTGCAAGTGTAAATTACCGTTTTTCTGATTAACGAGATTTAATGGAAATAGCAACTTTAAACTTTGCCTACGTCTCTGTCAGTCGCAAGGAAGCTGTATTTGAAGGTGAAGGTGATTTTGTAGACATGTGTGAAAGACATGTTCTGAAATGCAAGTGTTGTTGTTTGGAGAGCACATCGGTTACGTGTCAGATGTGTAGTCAAGCAGTAATTTGTCGCCATAGCTGCAAATATTAGCCGGTAATATGAAGTGTTGTCAGCTAAAGTCTGATGATGCAGACGACCCTAAGGACGAAGTACCCAAGAGTACCGCTAGGCCGCGCCTCTTTAGCTCAGTGGTAGAGCACTGGTCTAATAAACCAGCGGTCGTAAGTTCCATCCTCACAGGAGAAAGATGAATTTTGGAAATCAGTTGCGCGTCGTGGCCGTATAGCAAACAGTACCTGTGATGACGAACAATTAGCGACAGGCGTTTTTTTAAGAATCACTCTCAGATGCGATTAAGGCGAATGGCGCAGATAAAGCATTTGCCAAAGCGGTACAGCATAAGGTGGGACGAGGCAGTCTGAATTACATTTTATAGATGTATTTCTCACATATCTCAGAGCCTCTCGCGATATTCGTCGTCGTCGTCGTCGTCGTCGTCGTCGTCGTCGCCGCCGCCGCCGCTTCTGCAGAAGTAGCAAATGGCAATCGTAGCAAATGCGGCGAGGGACGCCCTGCCTTCGATTCCGAATGCACAAAGTGTGTGGTCTTGTTTCACAGTCTATATTTGGTCGGTCTCGTCAGAGGTTGAATGTAACGAATGGGTGGGAAAGAGCAAGGGGCAGCGGCTGTGTAGAACGAAAACACAAATCCTCAGGGGTGTGAGCGTTTCGAGATGAGTCGTATACATGTAAATGTTGGTCGTCAGTGACCGTGTGGCCTAATGGATAAGGCGTCGGACTTCGGATCTGAAGATTACAGGTTCGAATGCTGTCACGCTTGTGTTTTTCCAGTTCTGAAAAAGAAACATAACGTTTTAATGTAGCAATTGAGCAGTACGAAACCGTCTGAATGTTGCTGTTGACCATTTTTTGCTTGGAGATGCTCTTGAGCTTGAAACACACACAACAAGACCGGTGTTAACTAGCGAAATGGTCGGCAGAGTGCCGACACAGCGAGTTTTGACTATCACTTGCACATCTAAAACAACGTCGGAAAGTAACTCGTTCGGCTTTTGAGTCACATAAAGTATGTGCGTTAATTTTGACGCCACTAGCTCTGCATGTTGTCATGCAATTTCTTTACCTCTCAGAAATGATTATGACATAAAAGTGAAGTACGTGACGAGTGTGACGTTAGGAAAACATTAGGCATCATGGAGAGATTCTGTATGGGACCACCCAACACAAACGAGTACTGTGTGACGTGCTACCCGGCAGTTATTCACCGAGGTAGCCGGCTAGCTCAGTCGGTAGAGCGTCAGACTCTTAATCCCAGGGTCGTGGGTTCGAGCCAGACGCTGGGCGGAACGGAATTTTGTTCCGCTGCAAGGGTAAATTACCGTTTTTCTGATTAACGAGATTTAATGGAAATAGCAACTTTAAACTTTGCCTACGTCTCTGTCAGTCGCAAGGAAGCTGTATTTGAAGGTGAAGGTGATTTTGTAGACATGTGTGAAAGACATGTTCTGAAATGCAAGTGTTGTTGTTTGGAGAGCACATCGGTTACGTGTCAGATGTGTAGTCAAGCAGTAATTTGTCGCCATAGCTGCAAATATTAGCCGGTAATATGAAGTGTTGTCAGCTAAAGTCTGATGATGCAGACGACCGTAAGGACGAAGTACCCAAGAGTACCGCTAGGCCGCGCCTCTTTAGCTCAGTGGTAGAGCACTGGTCTAATAAACCAGCGGTCGTAAGTTCCATCCTCACAGGAGAAAGATGAATTTTGGAAATCAGTTGCGCGTCGTGGCCGTATAGCAAACAGTACCTGTGATGACGAACAATTAGCGACAGGCGTTTTTTTAAGAATCACTCTCAGATGCGATTAAGGCGAATGGCGCAGATAAAGCATTTGCCAAAGCGGTACAGCATAAGGTGGGACGAGGCAGTCTGAATTACATTTTATAGATGTATTTCTCACATATCTCAGAGCCTCTCGCGATATTCGTCGTCGTCGTCGTCGTCGTCGTCGTCGTCGCCGCCGCCGCCGCTTCTGCAGAAGTAGCAAATGGCAATCGTAGCAAATGCGGCGAGGGACGCCCTGCCTTCGATTCCGAATGCACAAAGTGTGTGGTCTTGTTTCACAGTCTATATTTGGTCGGTCTCGTCAGAGGTTGAATGTAACGAATGGGTGGGAAAGAGCAAGGGGCAGCGGCTGTGTAGAACGAAAACACAAATCCTCAGGGGTGTGAGCGTTTCGAGATGAGTCGTATACATGTAAATGTTGGTCGTCAGTGACCGTGTGGCCTAATGGATAAGGTGTCGGACTTCGGATCTGAAGATTACAGGTTCGAATGCTGTCACGCTTGTGTTTTTCCAGTTCTGAAAAAGAAACATAACGTTTTAATGTAGCAATTGAGCAGTACGAAACCGTCTGAATGTTGCTGTTGACCATTTTTTGCTTGGAGATGCTCTTGAGCTTGAAACACACACAACAAGACCGGTGTTAACTAGCGAAATGGTCGGCAGAGTGCCGACACAGCGAGTTTTGACTATCACTTGCACATCTAAAACAACGTCGGAAAGTAACTCGTTCGGCTTTTGAGTCACATAAAGTATGTGCGTTAATTTTGACGCCACTAGCTCTGCATGTTGTCATGCAATTTCTTTACCTCTCAGAAATGATTATGACATAAAAGTGAAGTACGTGACGAGTGTGACGTTAGGAAAACATTAGGCATCATGGAGAGATTCTGTATGGGACCACCCAACACAAACGAGTACTGTGTGACGTGCTACCCGGCAGTTATTCACCGAGGTAGCCGGCTAGCTCAGTCGGTAGAGCGTCAGACTCTTAATCCCAGGGTCGTGGGTTCGAGCCAGACGCTGGGCGGAACGGAATTTTGTTCCGCTGCAAGTGTAAATTACCGTTTTTCTGATTAACGAGATTTAATGGAAATAGCAACTTTAAACTTTGCCTACGTCTCTGTCAGTCGCAAGGAAGCTGTATTTGAAGGTGAAGGTGATTTTGTAGACATGTGTGAAAGACATGTTCTGAAATGCAAGTGTTGTTGTTTGGAGAGCACATCGGTTACGTGTCAGATGTGTAGTCAAGCAGTAATTTGTCGCCATAGCTGCAAATATTAGCCGGTAATATGAAGTGTTGTCAGCTAAAGTCTGATGATGCAGACGACCGTAAGGACGAAGTACCCAAGAGTACCGCTAGGCCGCGCCTCTTTAGCTCAGTGGTAGAGCACTGGTCTAATAAACCAGCGGTCGTAAGTTCCATCCTCACAGGAGAAAGATGAATTTTGGAAATCAGTTGCGCGTCGTGGCCGTATAGCAAACAGTACCTGTGATGACGAACAATTAGCGACAGGCGTTTTTTTAAGAATCACTCTCAGATGCGATTAAGGCGAATGGCGCAGATAAAGCATTTGCCAAAGCGGTACAGCATAAGGTGGGACGAGGCAGTCTGAATTACATTTTATAGATGTATTTCTCACATATCTCAGAGCCTCTCGCGATATTCGTCGTCGTCGTCGTCGTCGTCGTCGTCGCCGCCGCCGCCGCTTCTGCAGAAGTAGCAAATGGCAATCGTAGCAAATGCGGCGAGGGACGCCCTGCCTTCGATTCCGAATGCACAAAGTGTGTGGTCTTGTTTCACAGTCTATATTTGGTCGGTCTCGTCAGAGGTTGAATGTAACGAATGGGTGGGAAAGAGCAAGGGGCAGCGGCTGTGTAGAACGAAAACACAAATCCTCAGGGGTGTGAGCGTTTCGAGATGAGTCGTATACATGTAAATGTTGGTCGTCAGTGACCGTGTGGCCTAATGGATAAGGCGTCGGACTTCGGATCTGAAGATTACAGGTTCGAATGCTGTCACGCTTGTGTTTTTCCAGTTCTGAAAAAGAAACATAACGTTTTAATGTAGCAATTGAGCAGTACGAAACCGTCTGAATGTTGCTGTTGACCATTTTTTGCTTGGAGATGCTCTTGAGCTTGAAACACACACAACAAGACCGGTGTTAACTAGCGAAATGGTCGGCAGAGTGCCGACACAGCGAGTTTTGACTATCACTTGCACATCTAAAACAACGTCGGAAAGTAACTCGTTCGGCTTTTGAGTCACATAAAGTATGTGCGTTAATTTTGACGCCACTAGCTCTGCATGTTGTCATGCAATTTCTTTACCTCTCAGAAATGATTATGACATAAAAGTGAAGTACGTGACGAGTGTGACGTTAGGAAAACATTAGGCATCATGGAGAGATTCTGTATGGGACCACCCAACACAAACGAGTACTGTGTGACGTGCTACCCGGCAGTTATTCACCGAGGTAGCCGGCTAGCTCAGTCGGTAGAGCGTCAGACTCTTAATCCCAGGGTCGTGGGTTCGAGCCAGACGCTGGGCGGAACGGAATTTTGTTCCGCTGCAAGTGTAAATTACCGTTTTTCTGATTAACGAGATTTAATGGAAATAGCAACTTTAAACTTTGCCTACGTCTCTGTCAGTCGCAAGGAAGCTGTATTTGAAGGTGAAGGTGATTTTGTAGACATGTGTGAAAGACATGTTCTGAAATGCAAGTGTTGTTGTTTGGAGAGCACATCGGTTACGTGTCAGATGTGTAGTCAAGCAGTAATTTGTCGCCATAGCTGCAAATATTAGCCGGTAATATGAAGTGTTGTCAGCTAAAGTCTGATGATGCAGACGACCGTAAGGACGAAGTACCCAAGAGTACCGCTAGGCCGCGCCTCTTTAGCTCAGTGGTAGAGCACTGGTCTAATAAACCAGCGGTCGTAAGTTCCATCCTCACAGGAGAAAGATGAATTTTGGAAATCAGTTGCGCGTCGTGGCCGTATAGCAAACAGTACCTGTGATGACGAACAATTAGCGACAGGCGTTTTTTTAAGAATCACTCTCAGATGCGATTAAGGCGAATGGCGCAGATAAAGCATTTGCCAAAGCGGTACAGCATAAGGTGGGACGAGGCAGTCTGAATTACATTTTATGGATGTATTTCTCACATATCTCAGAGCCTCTCGCGATATTCGTCGTCGTCGTCGTCGTCGCCGCCGCCGCCGCTTCTGCAGAAGTAGCAAATGGCAATCGTAGCAAATGCGGCGAGGGACGCCCTGCCTTCGATTCCGAATGCACAAAGTGTGTGGTCTTGTTTCACAGTCTATATTTGGTCGGTCTCGTCAGAGGTTGAATGTAACGAATGGGTGGGAAAGAGCAAGGGGCAGCGGCTGTGTAGAACGAAAACACAAATCCTCAGGGGTGTGAGCGTTTCGAGATGAGTCGTATACATGTAAATGTTGGTCGTCAGTGACCGTGTGGCCTAATGGATAAGGCGTCGGACTTCGGATCTGAAGATTACAGGTTCGAATGCTGTCACGCTTGTGTTTTTCCAGTTCTGAAAAAGAAACATAACGTTTTAATGTAGCAATTGAGCAGTACGAAACCGTCTGAATGTTGCTGTTGACCATTTTTTGCTTGGAGATGCTCTTGAGCTTGAAACACACACAACAAGACCGGTGTTAACTAGCGAAATGGTCGGCAGAGTGCCGACACAGCGAGTTTTGACTATCACTTGCACATCTAAAACAACGTCGGAAAGTAACTCGTTCGGCTTTTGAGTCACATAAAGTATGTGCGTTAATTTTGACGCCACTAGCTCTGCATGTTGTCATGCAATTTCTTTACCTCTCAGAAATGATTATGACATAAAAGTGAAGTACGTGACGAGTGTGACGTTAGGAAAACATTAGGCATCATGGAGAGATTCTGTATGGGACCACCCAACACAAACGAGTACTGTGTGACGTGCTACCTGGCAGTTATTCACCGAGGTAGCCGGCTAGCTCAGTCGGTAGAGCGTCAGACTCTTAATCCCAGGGTCGTGGGTTCGAGCCAGACGCTGGGCGGAACGGAATTTTGTTCCGCTGCAAGTGTAAATTACCGTTTTTCTGATTAACGAGATTTAATGGAAATAGCAACTTTAAACTTTGCCTACGTCTCTGTCAGTCGCAAGGAAGCTGTATTTGAAGGTGAAGGTGATTTTGTAGACATGTGTGAAAGACATGTTCTGAAATGCAAGTGTTGTTGTTTGGAGAGCACATCGGTTACGTGTCAGATGTGTAGTCAAGCAGTAATTTGTCGCCATAGCTGCAAATATTAGCCGGTAATATGAAGTGTTGTCAGCTAAAGTCTGATGATGCAGACGACCCTAAGGACGAAGTACCCAAGAGTACCGCTAGGCCGCGCCTCTTTAGCTCAGTGGTAGAGCACTGGTCTAATAAACCAGCGGTCGTAAGTTCCATCCTCACAGGAGAAAGATGAATTTTGGAAATCAGTTGCGCGTCGTGGCCGTATAGCAAACAGTACCTGTGATGACGAACAATTAGCGACAGGCGTTTTTTTAAGAATCACTCTCAGATGCGATTAAGGCGAATGGCGCAGATAAAGCATTTGCCAAAGCGGTACAGCATAAGGTGGGACGAGGCAGTCTGAATTACATTTTATAGATGTATTTCTCACATATCTCAGAGCCTCTCGCGATATTCGTCGTCGTCGTCGTCGTCGTCGTCGTCGTCGTCGTCGTCGCCGCCGCCGCTTCTGCAGAAGTAGCAAATGGCAATCGTAGCAAATGCGGCGAGGGACGCCCTGCCTTCGATTCCGAATGCACAAAGTGTGTGGTCTTGTTTCACAGTCTATATTTGGTCGGTCTCGTCAGAGGTTGAATGTAACGAATGGATGGGAAAGAGCAAGGGGCAGCGGCTGTGTAGAACGAAAACACAAATCCTCAGGGGTGTGAGCGTTTCGAGATGAGTCGTATACATGTAAATGTTGGTCGTCAGTGACCGTGTGGCCTAATGGATAAGGCGTCGGACTTCGGATCTGAAGATTACAGGTTCGAATGCTGTCACGCTTGTGTTTTTCCAGTTTTGAAAAAGAAACATAACGTTTTAATGTAGCAATTGAGCAGTACGAAACCGTCTGAATGTTGCTGTTGACCATTTTTTGCTTGGAGATGCTCTTGAGCTTGAAACACACACAACAAGACCGGTGTTAACTAGCGAAATGGTCGGCAGAGTGCCGACACAGCGAGTTTTGACTATCACTTGCACATCTAAAACAACGTCGGAAAGTAACTCGTTCGGCTTTTGAGTCACATAAAGTATGTGCGTTAATTTTGACGCCACTAGCTCTGCATGTTGTCATGCAATTTCTTTACCTCTCAGAAATGATTATGACATAAAAGTGAAGTACGTGACGAGTGTGACGTTAGGAAAACATTAGGCATCATGGAGAGATTCTGTATGGGACCACCCAACACAAACGAGTACTGTGTGACGTGCTACCCGGCAGTTATTCACCGAGGTAGCCGGCTAGCTCAGTCGGTAGAGCGTCAGACTCTTAATCCCAGGGTCGTGGGTTCGAGCCAGACGCTGGGCGGAACGGAATTTTGTTCCGCTGCAAGTGTAAATTACCGTTTTTCTGATTAACGAGATTTAATGGAAATAGCAACTTTAAACTTTGCCTACGTCTCTGTCAGTCGCAAGGAAGCTGTATTTGAAGGTGAAGGTGATTTTGTAGACATGTGTGAAAGACATGTTCTGAAATGCAAGTGTTGTTGTTTGGAGAGCACATCGGTTACGTGTCAGATGTGTAGTCAAGCAGTAATTTGTCGCCATAGCTGCAAATATTAGCCGGTAATATGAAGTGTTGTCAGCTAAAGTCTGATGATGCAGACGACCCTAAGGACGAAGTACCCAAGAGTACCGCTAGGCCGCGCCTCTTTAGCTCAGTGGTAGAGCACTGGTCTAATAAACCAGCGGTCGTAAGTTCCATCCTCACAGGAGAAAGATGAATTTTGGAAATCAGTTGCGCGTCGTGGCCGTATAGCAAACAGTACCTGTGATGACGAACAATTAGCGACAGGCGTTTTTTTAAGAATCACTCTCAGATGCGATTAAGGCGAATGGCGCAGATAAAGCATTTGCCAAAGCGGTACAGCATAAGGTGGGACGAGGCAGTCTGAATTACATTTTATAGATGTATTTCTCACATATCTCAGAGCCTCTCGCGATATTCGTCGTCGTCGTCGTCGTCGTCGTCGTCGTCGTCGCCGCCGCCGCTTCTGCAGAAGTAGCAAATGGCAATCGTAGCAAATGCGGCGAGGGACGCCCTGCCTTCGATTCCGAATGCACAAAGTGTGTGGTCTTGTTTCACAGTCTATATTTGGTCGGTCTCGTCAGAGGTTGAATGTAACGAATGGGTGGGAAAGAGCAAGGGGCAGCGGCTGTGTAGAACGAAAACACAAATCCTCAGGGGTGTGAGCGTTTCGAGATGAGTCGTATACATGTAAATGTTGGTCGTCAGTGACCGTGTGGCCTAATGGATAAGGCGTCGGACTTCGGATCTGAAGATTACAGGTTCGAATGCTGTCACGCTTGTGTTTTTCCAGTTCTGAAAAAGAAACATAACGTTTTAATGTAGCAATTGAGCAGTACGAAACCGTCTGAATGTTGCTGTTGACCATTTTTTGCTTGGAGATGCTCTTGAGCTTGAAACACACACAACAAGACCGGTGTTAACTAGCGAAATGGTCGGCAGAGTGCCGACACAGCGAGTTTTGACTATCACTTGCACATCTAAAACAACGTCGGAAAGTAACTCGTTCGGCTTTTGAGTCACATAAAGTATGTGCGTTAATTTTGACGCCACTAGCTCTGCATGTTGTCATGCAATTTCTTTACCTCTCAGAAATGATTATGACATAAAAGTGAAGTACGTGACGAGTGTGACGTTAGGAAAACATTAGGCATCATGGAGAGATTCTGTATGGGACCACCCAACACAAACGAGTACTGTGTGACGTGCTACCCGGCAGTTATTCACCGAGGTAGCCGGCTAGCTCAGTCGGTAGAGCGTCAGACTCTTAATCCCAGGGTCGTGGGTTCGAGCCAGACGCTGGGCGGAACGGAATTTTGTTCCGCTGCAAGTGTAAATTACCGTTTTTCTGATTAACGAGATTTAATGGAAATAGCAACTTTAAACTTTGCCTACGTCTCTGTCAGTCGCAAGGAAGCTGTATTTGAAGGTGAAGGTGATTTTGTAGACATGTGTGAAAGACATGTTCTGAAATGCAAGTGTTGTTGTTTGGAGAGCACATCGGTTACGTGTCAGATGTGTAGTCAAGCAGTAATTTGTCGCCATAGCTGCAAATATTAGCCGGTAATATGAAGTGTTGTCAGCTAAAGTCTGATGATGCAGACGACCGTAAGGACGAAGTACCCAAGAGTACCGCTAGGCCGCGCCTCTTTAGCTCAGTGGTAGAGCACTGGTCTAATAAACCAGCGGTCGTAAGTTCCATCCTCACAGGAGAAAGATGAATTTTGGAAATCAGTTGCGCGTCGTGGCCGTATAGCAAACAGTACCTGTGATGACGAACAATTAGCGACAGGCGTTTTTTTAAGAATCACTCTCAGATGCGATTAAGGCGAATGGCGCAGATAAAGCATTTGCCAAAGCGGTACAGCATAAGGTGGGACGAGGCAGTCTGAATTACATTTTATAGATGTATTTCTCACATATCTCAGAGCCTCTCGCGATATTCGTCGTCGTCGTCGTCGTCGTCGCCGCCGCCGCCGCTTCTGCAGAAGTAGCAAATGGCAATCGTAGCAAATGCGGCGAGGGACGCCCTGCCTTCGATTCCGAATGCACAAAGTGTGTGGTCTTGTTTCACAGTCTATATTTGGTCGGTCTCGTCAGAGGTTGAATGTAACGAATGGGTGGGAAAGAGCAAGGGGCAGCGGCTGTGTAGAACGAAAACACAAATCCTCAGGGGTGTGAGCGTTTCGAGATGAGTCGTATACATGTAAATGTTGGTCGTCAGTGACCGTGTGGCCTAATGGATAAGGCGTCGGACTTCGGATCTGAAGATTACAGGTTCGAATGCTGTCACGCTTGTGTTTTTCCAGTTCTGAAAAAGAAACATAACGTTTTAATGTAGCAATTGAGCAGTACGAAACCGTCTGAATGTTGCTGTTGACCATTTTTTGCTTGGAGATGCTCTTGAGCTTGAAACACACACAACAAGACCGGTGTTAACTAGCGAAATGGTCGGCAGAGTGCCGACACAGCGAGTTTTGACTATCACTTGCACATCTAAAACAACGTCGGAAAGTAACTCGTTCGGCTTTTGAGTCACATAAAGTATGTGCGTTAATTTTGACGCCACTAGCTCTGCATGTTGTCATGCAATTTCTTTACCTCTCAGAAATGATTATGACATAAAAGTGAAGTACGTGACGAGTGTGACGTTAGGAAAACATTAGGCATCATGGAGAGATTCTGTATGGGACCACCCAACACAAACGAGTACTGTGTGACGTGCTACCCGGCAGTTATTCACCGAGGTAGCCGGCTAGCTCAGTCGGTAGAGCGTCAGACTCTTAATTCCAGGGTCGTGGGTTCGAGCCAGACGCTGGGCGGAACGGAATTTTGTTCCGCTGCAAGTGTAAATTACCGTTTTTCTGATTAACGAGATTTAATGGAAATAGCAACTTTAAACTTTGCCTACGTCTCTGTCAGTCGCAAGGAAGCTGTATTTGAAGGTGAAGGTGATTTTGTAGACATGTGTGAAAGACATGTTCTGAAATGCAAGTGTTGTTGTTTGGAGAGCACATCGGTTACGTGTCAGATGTGTAGTCAAGCAGTAATTTGTCGCCATAGCTGCAAATATTAGCCGGTAATATGAAGTGTTGTCAGCTAAAGTCTGATGATGCAGACGACCGTAAGGACGAAGTACCCAAGAGTACCGCTAGGCCGCGCCTCTTTAGCTCAGTGGTAGAGCACTGGTCTAATAAACCAGCGGTCGTAAGTTCCATCCTCACAGGAGAAAGATGAATTTTGGAAATCAGTTGCGCGTCGTGGCCGTATAGCAAACAGTACCTGTGATGACGAACAATTAGCGACAGGCGTTTTTTTAAGAATCACTCTCAGATGCGATTAAGGCGAATGGCGCAGATAAAGCATTTGCCAAAGCGGTACAGCATAAGGTGGGACGAGGCAGTCTGAATTACATTTTATAGATGTATTTCTCACATATCTCAGAGCCTCTCGCGATATTCGTCGTCGTCGTCGTCGTCGTCGTCGCCGCCGCCGCTTCTGCAGAAGTAGCAAATGGCAATCGTAGCAAATGCGGCGAGGGACGCCCTGCCTTCGATTCCGAATGCACAAAGTGTGTGGTCTTGTTTCACAGTCTATATTTGGTCGGTCTCGTCAGAGGTTGAATGTAACGAATGGATGGGAAAGAGCAAGGGGCAGCGGCTGTGTAGAACGAAAACACAAATCCTCAGGGGTGTGAGCGTTTCGAGATGAGTCGTATACATGTAAATGTTGGTCGTCAGTGACCGTGTGGCCTAATGGATAAGGCGTCGGACTTCGGATCTGAAGATTACAGGTTCGAATGCTGTCACGCTTGTGTTTTTCCAGTTTTGAAAAAGAAACATAACGTTTTAATGTAGCAATTGAGCAGTACGAAACCGTCTGAATGTTGCTGTTGACCATTTTTTGCTTGGAGATGCTCTTGAGCTTGAAACACACACAACAAGACCGGTGTTAACTAGCGAAATGGTCGGCAGAGTGCCGACACAGCGAGTTTTGACTATCACTTGCACATCTAAAACAACGTCGGAAAGTAACTCGTTCGGCTTTTGAGTCACATAAAGTATGTGCGTTAATTTTGACGCCACTAGCTCTGCATGTTGTCATGCAATTTCTTTACCTCTCAGAAATGATTATGACATAAAAGTGAAGTACGTGACGAGTGTGACGTTAGGAAAACATTAGGCATCATGGAGAGATTCTGTATGGGACCACCCAACACAAACGAGTACTGTGTGACGTGCTACCCGGCAGTTATTCACCGAGGTAGCCGGCTAGCTCAGTCGGTAGAGCGTCAGACTCTTAATCCCAGGGTCGTGGGTTCGAGCCAGACGCTGGGCGGAACGGAATTTTGTTCCGCTGCAAGTGTAAATTACCGTTTTTCTGATTAACGAGATTTAATGGAAATAGCAACTTTAAACTTTGCCTACGTCTCTGTCAGTCGCAAGGAAGCTGTATTTGAAGGTGAAGGTGATTTTGTAGACATGTGTGAAAGACATGTTCTGAAATGCAAGTGTTGTTGTTTGGAGAGCACATCGGTTACGTGTCAGATGTGTAGTCAAGCAGTAATTTGTCGCCATAGCTGCAAATATTAGCCGGTAATATGAAGTGTTGTCAGCTAAAGTCTGATGATGCAGACGACCCTAAGGACGAAGTACCCAAGAGTACCGCTAGGCCGCGCCTCTTTAGCTCAGTGGTAGAGCACTGGTCTAATAAACCAGCGGTCGTAAGTTCCATCCTCACAGGAGAAAGATGAATTTTGGAAATCAGTTGCGCGTCGTGGCCGTATAGCAAACAGTACCTGTGATGACGAACAATTAGCGACAGGCGTTTTTTTAAGAATCACTCTCAGATGCGATTAAGGCGAATGGCGCAGATAAAGCATTTGCCAAAGCGGTACAGCATAAGGTGGGACGAGGCAGTCTGAATTACATTTTATAGATGTATTTCTCACATATCTCAGAGCCTCTCGCGATATTCGTCGTCGTCGTCGTCGTCGTCGTCGTCGTCGTCGTCGTCGCCGCCGCCGCCGCCGCTTCTGCAGAAGTAGCAAATGGCAATCGTAGCAAATGCGGCGAGGGACGCCCTGCCTTCGATTCCGAATGCACAAAGTGTGTGGTCTTGTTTCACAGTCTATATTTGGTCGGTCTCGTCAGAGGTTGAATGTAACGAATGGGTGGGAAAGAGCAAGGGGCAGCGGCTGTGTAGAACGAAAACACAAATCCTCAGGGGTGTGAGCGTTTCGAGATGAGTCGTATACATGTAAATGTTGGTCGTCAGTGACCGTGTGGCCTAATGGATAAGGCGTCGGACTTCGGATCTGAAGATTACAGGTTCGAATGCTGTCACGCTTGTGTTTTTCCAGTTCTGAAAAAGAAACATAACGTTTTAATGTAGCAATTGAGCAGTACGAAACCGTCTGAATGTTGCTGTTGACCATTTTTTGCTTGGAGATGCTCTTGAGCTTGAAACACACACAACAAGACCGGTGTTAACTAGCGAAATGGTCGGCAGAGTGCCGACACAGCGAGTTTTGACTATCACTTGCACATCTAAAACAACGTCGGAAAGTAACTCGTTCGGCTTTTGAGTCACATAAAGTATGTGCGTTAATTTTGACGCCACTAGCTCTGCATGTTGTCATGCAATTTCTTTACCTCTCAGAAATGATTATGACATAAAAGTGAAGTACGTGACGAGTGTGACGTTAGGAAAACATTAGGCATCATGATCTGTCTCGCGTGTGTTCCACCCAACACAAACGAGTACTGTGTGACGTGCTACCCGGCAGTTATTCACCGAGGTAGCCGGCTAGCTCAGTCGGTAGAGCGTCAGACTCTTAATCCCAGGGTCGTGGGTTCGAGCCAGACGCTGGGCGGAACGGAATTTTGTTCCGCTGCAAGTGTAAATTACCGTTTTTCTGATTAACGAGATTTAATGGAAATAGCAACTTTAAACTTTGCCTACGTCTCTGTCAGTCGCAAGGAAGCTGTATTTGAAGGTGAAGGTGATTTTGTAGACATGTGTGAAAGACATGTTCTGAAATGCAAGTGTTGTTGTTTGGAGAGCACATCGGTTACGTGTCAGATGTGTAGTCAAGCAGTAATTTGTCGCCATAGCTGCAAATATTAGCCGGTAATATGAAGTGTTGTCAGCTAAAGTCTGATGATGCAGACGACCGTAAGGACGAAGTACCCAAGAGTACCGCTAGGCCGCGCCTCTTTAGCTCAGTGGTAGAGCACTGGTCTAATAAACCAGCGGTCGTAAGTTCCATCCTCACAGGAGAAAGATGAATTTTGGAAATCAGTTGCGCGTCGTGGCCGTATAGCAAACAGTACCTGTGATGACGAACAATTAGCGACAGGCGTTTTTTTAAGAATCACTCTCAGATGCGATTAAGGCGAATGGCGCAGATAAAGCATTTGCCAAAGCGGTACAGCATAAGGTGGGACGAGGCAGTCTGAATTACATTTTATAGATGTATTTCTCACATATCTCAGAGCCTCTCGCGATATTCGTCGTCGTCGTCGTCGTCGTCGTCGCCGCCGCCGCTTCTGCAGAAGTAGCAAATGGCAATCGTAGCAAATGCGGCGAGGGACGCCCTGCCTTCGATTCCGAATGCACAAAGTGTGTGGTCTTGTTTCACAGTCTATATTTGGTCGGTCTCGTCAGAGGTTGAATGTAACGAATGGATGGGAAAGAGCAAGGGGCAGCGGCTGTGTAGAACGAAAACACAAATCCTCAGGGGTGTGAGCGTTTCTAGATGAGTCGTATACATGTAAATGTTGGTCGTCAGTGACCGTGTGGCCTAATGGATAAGGCGTCGGACTTCGGATCTGAAGATTACAGGTTCGAATGCTGTCACGCTTGTGTTTTTCCAGTTCTGAAAAAGAAACATAACGTTTTAATGTAGCAATTGAGCAGTACGAAACCGTCTGAATGTTGCTGTTGACCATTTTTTGCTTGGAGATGCTCTTGAGCTTGAAACACACACAACAAGACCGGTGTTAACTAGCGAAATGGTCGGCAGAGTGCCGACACAGCGAGTTTTGACTATCACTTGCACATCTAAAACAACGTCGGAAAGTAACTCGTTCGGCTTTTGAGTCACATAAAGTATGTGCGTTAATTTTGACGCCACTAGCTCTGCATGTTGTCATGCAATTTCTTTACCTCTCAGAAATGATTATGACATAAAAGTGAAGTACGTGACGAGTGTGACGTTAGGAAAACATTAGGCATCATGGAGAGATTCTGTATGGGACCACCCAACACAAACGAGTACTGTGTGACGTGCTACCCGGCAGTTATTCACCGAGGTAGCCGGCTAGCTCAGTCGGTAGAGCGTCAGACTCTTAATCCCAGGGTCGTGGGTTCGAGCCAGACGCTGGGCGGAACGGAATTTTGTTCCGCTGCAAGTGTAAATTACCGTTTTTCTGATTAACGAGATTTAATGGAAATAGCAACTTTAAACTTTGCCTACGTCTCTGTCAGTCGCAAGGAAGCTGTATTTGAAGGTGAAGGTGATTTTGTAGACATGTGTGAAAGACATGTTCTGAAATGCAAGTGTTGTTGTTTGGAGAGCACATCGGTTACGTGTCAGATGTGTAGTCAAGCAGTAATTTGTCGCCATAGCTGCAAATATTAGCCGGTAATATGAAGTGTTGTCAGCTAAAGTCTGATGATGCAGACGACCCTAAGGACGAAGTACCCAAGAGTACCGCTAGGCCGCGCCTCTTTAGCTCAGTGGTAGAGCACTGGTCTAATAAACCAGCGGTCGTAAGTTCCATCCTCACAGGAGAAAGATGAATTTTGGAAATCAGTTGCGCGTCGTGGCCGTATAGCAAACAGTACCTGTGATGACGAACAATTAGCGACAGGCGTTTTTTTAAGAATCACTCTCAGATGCGCTTAAGGCGAATGGCGCAGATAAAGCATTTGCCAAAGCGGTACAGCATAAGGTGGGACGAGGCAGTCTGAATTACATTTTATAGATGTATTTCTCACATATCTCAGAGCCTCTCGCGATATTCGTCGTCGTCGTCGTCGTCGTCGTCGTCGTCGTCGTCGTCGTCGTCGCCGCCGCCGCTTCTGCAGAAGTAGCAAATGGCAATCGTAGCAAATGCGGCGAGGGACGCCCTGCCTTCGATTCCGAATGCACAAAGTGTGTGGTCTTGTTTCACAGTCTATATTTGGTCGGTCTCGTCAGAGGTTGAATGTAACGAATGGGTGGGAAAGAGCAAGGGGCAGCGGCTGTGTAGAACGAAAACACAAATCCTCAGGGGTGTGAGCGTTTCGAGATGAGTCGTATACATGTAAATGTTGGTCGTCAGTGACCGTGTGGCCTAATGGATAAGGCGTCGGACTTCGGATCTGAAGATTACAGGTTCGAATGCTGTCACGCTTGTGTTTTTCCAGTTCTGAAAAAGAAACATAACGTTTTAATGTAGCAATTGAGCAGTACGAAACCGTCTGAATGTTGCTGTTGACCATTTTTTGCTTGGAGATGCTCTTGAGCTTGAAACACACACAACAAGACCGGTGTTAACTAGCGAAATGGTCGGCAGAGTGCCGACACAGCGAGTTTTGACTATCACTTGCACATCTAAAACAACGTCGGAAAGTAACTCGTTCGGCTTTTGAGTCACATAAAGTATGTGCGTTAATTTTGACGCCACTAGCTCTGCATGTTGTCATGCAATTTCTTTACCTCTCAGAAATGATTATGACATAAAAGTGAAGTACGTGACGAGTGTGACGTTAGGAAAACATTAGGCATCATGGAGAGATTCTGTATGGGACCACCCAACACAAACGAGTACTGTGTGACGTGCTACCCGGCAGTTATTCACCGAGGTAGCCGGCTAGCTCAGTCGGTAGAGCGTCAGACTCTTAATCCCAGGGTCGTGGGTTCGAGCCAGACGCTGGGCGGAACGGAATTTTGTTCCGCTGCAAGTGTAAATTACCGTTTTTCTGATTAACGAGATTTAATGGAAATAGCAACTTTAAACTTTGCCTACGTCTCTGTCAGTCGCAAGGAAGCTGTATTTGAAGGTGAAGGTGATTTTGTAGACATGTGTGAAAGACATGTTCTGAAATGCAAGTGTTGTTGTTTGGAGAGCACATCGGTTACGTGTCAGATGTGTAGTCAAGCAGTAATTTGTCGCCATAGCTGCAAATATTAGCCGGTAATATGAAGTGTTGTCAGCTAAAGTCTGATGATGCAGACGACCGTAAGGACGAAGTACCCAAGAGTACCGCTAGGCCGCGCCTCTTTAGCTCAGTGGTAGAGCACTGGTCTAATAAACCAGCGGTCGTAAGTTCCATCCTCACAGGAGAAAGATGAATTTTGGAAATCAGTTGCGCGTCGTGGCCGTATAGCAAACAGTACCTGTGATGACGAACAATTAGCGACAGGCGTTTTTTTAAGAATCACTCTCAGATGCGATTAAGGCGAATGGCGCAGATAAAGCATTTGCCAAAGCGGTACAGCATAAGGTGGGACGAGGCAGTCTGAATTACATTTTATAGATGTATTTCTCACATATCTCAGAGCCTCTCGCGATATTCGTCGTCGTCGTCGTCGTCGTCGTCGCCGCCGCCGCTTCTGCAGAAGTAGCAAATGGCAATCGTAGCAAATGCGGCGAGGGACGCCCTGCCTTCGATTCCGAATGCACAAAGTGTGTGGTCTTGTTTCACAGTCTATATTTGGTCGGTCTCGTCAGAGGTTGAATGTAACGAATGGATGGGAAAGAGCAAGGGGCAGCGGCTGTGTAGAACGAAAACACAAATCCTCAGGGGTGTGAGCGTTTCTAGATGAGTCGTATACATGTAAATGTTGGTCGTCAGTGACCGTGTGGCCTAATGGATAAGGCGTCGGACTTCGGATCTGAAGATTACAGGTTCGAATGCTGTCACGCTTGTGTTTTTCCAGTTTTGAAAAAGAAACATAACGTTTTAATGTAGCAATTGAGCAGTACGAAACCGTCTGAATGTTGCTGTTGACCATTTTTTGCTTGGAGATGCTCTTGAGCTTGAAACACACACAACAAGACCGGTGTTAACTAGCGAAATGGTCGGCAGAGTGCCGACACAGCGAGTTTTGACTATCACTTGCACATCTAAAACAACGTCGGAAAGTAACTCGTTCGGCTTTTGAGTCACATAAAGTATGTGCGTTAATTTTGACGCCACTAGCTCTGCATGTTGTCATGCAATTTCTTTACCTCTCAGAAATGATTATGACATAAAAGTGAAGTACGTGACGAGTGTGACGTTAGGAAAACATTAGGCATCATGGAGAGATTCTGTATGGGACCACCCAACACAAACGAGTACTGTGTGACGTGCTACCCGGCAGTTATTCACCGAGGTAGCCGGCTAGCTCAGTCGGTAGAGCGTCAGACTCTTAATCCCAGGGTCGTGGGTTCGAGCCAGACGCTGGGCGGAACGGAATTTTGTTCCGCTGCAAGTGTAAATTACCGTTTTTCTGATTAACGAGATTTAATGGAAATAGCAACTTTAAACTTTGCCTACGTCTCTGTCAGTCGCAAGGAAGCTGTATTTGAAGGTGAAGGTGATTTTGTAGACATGTGTGAAAGACATGTTCTGAAATGCAAGTGTTGTTGTTTGGAGAGCACATCGGTTACGTGTCAGATGTGTAGTCAAGCAGTAATTTGTCGCCATAGCTGCAAATATTAGCCGGTAATATGAAGTGTTGTCAGCTAAAGTCTGATGATGCAGACGACCCTAAGGACGAAGTACCCAAGAGTACCGCTAGGCCGCGCCTCTTTAGCTCAGTGGTAGAGCACTGGTCTAATAAACCAGCGGTCGTAAGTTCCATCCTCACAGGAGAAAGATGAATTTTGGAAATCAGTTGCGCGTCGTGGCCGTATAGCAAACAGTACCTGTGATGACGAACAATTAGCGACAGGCGTTTTTTTAAGAATCACTCTCAGATGCGATTAAGGCGAATGGCGCAGATAAAGCATTTGCCAAAGCGGTACAGCATAAGGTGGGACGAGGCAGTCTGAATTACATTTTATAGATGTATTTCTCACATATCTCAGAGCCTCTCGCGATATTCGTCGTCGTCGTCGTCGTCGTCGTCGTCGTCCTCGTCGCCGCCGCCGCTTCTGCAGAAGTAGCAAATGGCAATCGTAGCAAATGCGGCGAGGGACGCCCTGCCTTCGATTCCGAATGCACAAAGTGTGTGGTCTTGTTTCACAGTCTATATTTGGTCGGTCTCGTCAGAGGTTGAATGTAACGAATGGGTGGGAAAGAGCAAGGGGCAGCGGCTGTGTAGAACGAAAACACAAATCCTCAGGGGTGTGAGCGTTTCGAGATGAGTCGTATACATGTAAATGTTGGTCGTCAGTGACCGTGTGGCCTAATGGATAAGGCGTCGGACTTCGGATCTGAAGATTACAGGTTCGAATGCTGTCACGCTTGTGTTTTTCCAGTTCTGAAAAAGAAACATAACGTTTTAATGTAGCAATTGAGCAGTACGAAACCGTCTGAATGTTGCTGTTGACCATTTTTTGCTTGGAGATGCTCTTGAGCTTGAAACACACACAACAAGACCGGTGTTAACTAGCGAAATGGTCGGCAGAGTGCCGACACAGCGAGTTTTGACTATCACTTGCACATCTAAAACAACGTCGGAAAGTAACTCGTTCGGCTTTTGAGTCACATAAAGTATGTGCGTTAATTTTGACGCCACTAGCTCTGCATGTTGTCATGCAATTTCTTTACCTCTCAGAAATGATTATGACATAAAAGTGAAGTACGTGACGAGTGTGACGTTAGGAAAACATTAGGCATCATGGAGAGATTCTGTATGGGACCACCCAACACAAACGAGTACTGTGTGACGTGCTACCCGGCAGTTATTCACCGAGGTAGCCGGCTAGCTCAGTCGGTAGAGCGTCAGACTCTTAATCCCAGGGTCGTGGGTTCGAGCCAGACGCTGGGCGGAACGGAATTTTGTTCCGCTGCAAGTGTAAATTACCGTTTTTCTGATTAACGAGATTTAATGGAAATAGCAACTTTAAACTTTGCCTACGTCTCTGTCAGTCGCAAGGAAGCTGTATTTGAAGGTGAAGGTGATTTTGTAGACATGTGTGAAAGACATGTTCTGAAATGCAAGTGTTGTTGTTTGGAGAGCACATCGGTTACGTGTCAGATGTGTAGTCAAGCAGTAATTTGTCGCCATAGCTGCAAATATTAGCCGGTAATATGAAGTGTTGTCAGCTAAAGTCTGATGATGCAGACGACCCTAAGGACGAAGTACCCAAGAGTACCGCTAGGCCGCGCCTCTTTAGCTCAGTGGTAGAGCACTGGTCTAATAAACCAGCGGTCGTAAGTTCCATCCACACAGGAGAAAGATGAATTTTGGAAATCAGTTGCGCGTCGTGGCCGTATAGCAAACAGTACCTGTGATGACGAACAATTAGCGACAGGCGTTTTTTTAAGAATCACTCTCAGATGCGATTAAGGCGAATGGCGCAGATAAAGCATTTGCCAAAGCGGTACAGCATAAGGTGGGACGAGGCAGTCTGAATTACATTTTATAGATGTATTTCTCACATATCTCAGAGCCTCTCGCGATATTCGTCGTCGTCGTCGTCGTCGTCGTCGTCGTCGTCGTCGCCGCCGCCGCTTCTGCAGAAGTAGCAAATGGCAATCGTAGCAAATGCGGCGAGGGACGCCCTGCCTTCGATTCCGAATGCACAAAGTGTGTGGTCTTGTTTCACAGTCTATATTTGGTCGGTCTCGTCAGAGGTTGAATGTAACGAATGGGTGGGAAAGAGCAAGGGGCAGCGGCTGTGTAGAACGAAAACACAAATCCTCAGGGGTGTGAGCGTTTCGAGATGAGTCGTATACATGTAAATGTTGGTCGTCAGTGACCGTGTGGCCTAATGGATAAGGCGTCGGACTTCGGATCTGAAGATTACAGGTTCGAATGCTGTCACGCTTGTGTTTTTCCAGTTCTGAAAAAGAAACATAACGTTTTAATGTAGCAATTGAGCAGTACGAAACCGTCTGAATGTTGCTGTTGACCATTTTTTGCTTGGAGATGCTCTTGAGCTTGAAACACACACAACAAGACCGGTGTTAACTAGCGAAATGGTCGGCAGAGTGCCGACACAGCGAGTTTTGACTATCACTTGCACATCTAAAACAACGTCGGAAAGTAACTCGTTCGGCTTTTGAGTCACATAAAGTATGTGCGTTAATTTTGACGCCACTAGCTCTGCATGTTGTCATGCAATTTCTTTACCTCTCAGAAATGATTATGACATAAAAGTGAAGTACGTGACGAGTGTGACGTTAGGAAAACATTAGGCA
This sequence comes from Schistocerca gregaria, assembly GCF_023897955.1. Taxonomy (NCBI): domain Eukaryota; kingdom Metazoa; phylum Arthropoda; class Insecta; order Orthoptera; family Acrididae; genus Schistocerca; species Schistocerca gregaria. Next base: position 5,058,454 of record NW_026061764.1, on the reverse strand, counting down.
TCATGGAGAGATTCTGTATGGGACCACCCAACACAAACGAGTACTGTGTGACGTGCTACCCGGCAGTTATTCACCGAGGTAGCCGGCTAGCTCAGTCGGTAGAGCGTCAGACTCTTAATCCCAGGGTCGTGGGTTCGAGCCAGACGCTGGGCGGAACGGAATTTTGTTCCGCTGCAAGTGTAAATTACCGTTTTTCTGATTAACGAGATTTAATGGAAATAGCAACTTTAAACTTTGCCTACGTCTCTGTCAGTCGCAAGGAAGCTGTATTTGAAGGTGAAGGTGATTTTGTAGACATGTGTGAAAGACATGTTCTGAAATGCAAGTGTTGTTGTTTGGAGAGCACATCGGTTACGTGTCAGATGTGTAGTCAAGCAGTAATTTGTCGCCATAGCTGCAAATATTAGCCGGTAATATGAAGTGTTGTCAGCTAAAGTCTGATGATGCAGACGACCGTAAGGACGAAGTACCCAAGAGTACCGCTAGGCCGCGCCTCTTTAGCTCAGTGGTAGAGCACTGGTCTAATAAACCAGCGGTCGTAAGTTCCATCCTCACAGAAGAAAGATGAATTTTGGAAATCAGTTGCGCGTCGTGGCCGTATAGCAAACAGTACCTGTGATGACGAACAATTAGCGACAGGCGTTTTTTTAAGAATCACTCTCAGATGCGATTAAGGCGAATGGCGCAGATAAAGCATTTGCCAAAGCGGTACAGCATAAGGTGGGACGAGGCAGTCTGAATTACATTTTATAGATGTATTTCTCACATATCTCAGAGCCTCTCGCGATATTCGTCGTCGTCGTCGTCGTCGTCGTCGTCGTCGCCGCCGCCGCCGCTTCTGCAGAAGTAGCAAATGGCAATCGTAGCAAATGCGGCGAGGGACGCCCTGCCTTCGATTCCGAATGCACAAAGTGTGTGGTCTTGTTTCACAGTCTATATTTGGTCGGTCTCGTCAGAGGTTGAATGTAACGAATGGGTGGGAAAGAGCAAGGGGCAGCGGCTGTGTAGAACGAAAACACAAATCCTCAGGGGTGTGAGCGTTTCGAGATGAGTCGTATACATGTAAATGTTGGTCGTCAGTGACCGTGTGGCCTAATGGATAAGGCGTCGGACTTCGGATCTGAAGATTACAGGTTCGAATGCTGTCACGCTTGTGTTTTTCCAGTTCTGAAAAAGAAACATAACGTTTTAATGTAGCAATTGAGCAGTACGAAACCGTCTGAATGTTGCTGTTGACCATTTTTTGCTTGGAGATGCTCTTGAGCTTGAAACACACACAACAAGACCGGTGTTAACTAGCGAAATGGTCGGCAGAGTGCCGACACAGCGAGTTTTGACTATCACTTGCACATCTAAAACAACGTCGGAAAGTAACTCGTTCGGCTTTTGAGTCACATAAAGTATGTGCGTTAATTTTGACGCCACTAGCTCTGCATGTTGTCATGCAATTTCTTTACCTCTCAGAAATGATTATGACATAAAAGTGAAGTACGTGACGAGTGTGACGTTAGGAAAACATTAGGCATCATGGAGAGATTCTGTATGGGACCACCCAACACAAACGAGTACTGTGTGACGTGCTACCCGGCAGTTATTCACCGAGGTAGCCGGCTAGCTCAGTCGGTAGAGCGTCAGACTCTTAATCCCAGGGTCGTGGGTTCGAGCCAGACGCTGGGCGGAACGGAATTTTGTTCCGCTGCAAGTGTAAATTACCGTTTTTCTGATTAACGAGATTTAATGGAAATAGCAACTTTAAACTTTGCCTACGTCTCTGTCAGTCGCAAGGAAGCTGTATTTGAAGGTGAAGGTGATTTTGTAGACATGTGTGAAAGACATGTTCTGAAATGCAAGTGTTGTTGTTTGGAGAGCACATCGGTTACGTGTCAGATGTGTAGTCAAGCAGTAATTTGTCGCCATAGCTGCAAATATTAGCCGGTAATATGAAGTGTTGTCAGCTAAAGTCTGATGATGCAGACGACCCTAAGGACGAAGTACCCAAGAGTACCGCTAGGCCGCGCCTCTTTAGCTCAGTGGTAGAGCACTGGTCTAATAAACCAGCGGTCGTAAGTTCCATCCTCACAGGAGAAAGATGAATTTTGGAAATCAGTTGCGCGTCGTGGCCGTATAGCAAACAGTACCTGTGATGACGAACAATTAGCGACAGGCGTTTTTTTAAGAATCACTCTCAGATGCGATTAAGGCGAATGGCGCAGATAAAGCATTTGCCAAAGCGGTACAGCATAAGGTGGGACGAGGCAGTCTGAATTACATTTTATAGATGTATTTCTCACATATCTCAGAGCCTCTCGCGATATTCGTCGTCGTCGTCGTCGTCGTCGTCGTCGTCGTCGCCGCCGCCGCCGCTTCTGCAGAAGTAGCAAATGGCAATCGTAGCAAATGCGGCGAGGGACGCCCTGCCTTCGATTCCGAATGCACAAAGTGTGTGGTCTTGTTTCACAGTCTATATTTGGTCGGTCTCGTCAGAGGTTGAATGTAACGAATGGGTGGGAAAGAGCAAGGGGCAGCGGCTGTGTAGAACGAAAACACAAATCCTCAGGGGTGTGAGCGTTTCGAGATGAGTCGTATACATGTAAATGTTGGTCGTCAGTGACCGTGTGGCCTAATGGATAAGGCGTCGGACTTCGGATCTGAAGATTACAGGTTCGAATGCTGTCACGCTTGTGTTTTTCCAGTTCTGAAAAAGAAACATAACGTTTTAATGTAGCAATTGAGCAGTACGAAACCGTCTGAATGTTGCTGTTGACCATTTTTTGCTTGGAGATGCTCTTGAGCTTGAAACACACACAACAAGACCGGTGTTAACTAGCGAAATGGTCGGCAGAGTGCCGACACAGCGAGTTTTGACTATCACTTGCACATCTAAAACAACGTCGGAAAGTAACTCGTTCGGCTTTTGAGTCACATAAAGTATGTGCGTTAATTTTGACGCCACTAGCTCTGCATGTTGTCATGCAATTTCTTTACCTCTCAGAAATGATTATGACATAAAAGTGAAGTACGTGACGAGTGTGACGTTAGGAAAACATTAGGCATCATGGAGAGATTCTGTATGGGACCACCCAACACAAACGAGTACTGTGTGACGTGCTACCCGGCAGTTATTCACCGAGGTAGCCGGCTAGCTCAGTCGGTAGAGCGTCAGACTCTTAATCCCAGGGTCGTGGGTTCGAGCCAGACGCTGGGCGGAACGGAATTTTGTTCCGCTGCAAGTGTAAATTACCGTTTTTCTGATTAACGAGATTTAATGGAAATAGCAACTTTAAACTTTGCCTACGTCTCTGTCAGTCGCAAGGAAGCTGTATTTGAAGGTGAAGGTGATTTTGTAGACATGTGTGAAAGACATGTTCTGAAATGCAAGTGTTGTTGTTTGGAGAGCACATCGGTTACGTGTCAGATGTGTAGTCAAGCAGTAATTTGTCGCCATAGCTGCAAATATTAGCCGGTAATATGAAGTGTTGTCAGCTAAAGTCTGATGATGCAGACGACCGTAAGGACGAAGTACCCAAGAGTACCGCTAGGCCGCGCCTCTTTAGCTCAGTGGTAGAGCACTGGTCTAATAAACCAGCGGTCGTAAGTTCCATCCTCACAGGAGAAAGATGAATTTTGGAAATCAGTTGCGCGTCGTGGCCGTATAGCAAACAGTACCTGTGATGACGAACAATTAGCGACAGGCGTTTTTTTAAGAATCACTCTCAGATGCGATTAAGGCGAATGGCGCAGATAAAGCATTTGCCAAAGCGGTACAGCATAAGGTGGGACGAGGCAGTCTGAATTACATTTTATGGATGTATTTCTCACATATCTCAGAGCCTCTCGCGATATTCGTCGTCGTCGTCGTCGTCGTCGCCGCCGCCGCCGCTTCTGCAGAAGTAGCAAATGGCAATCGTAGCAAATGCGGCGAGGGACGCCCTGCCTTCGATTCCGAATGCACAAAGTGTGTGGTCTTGTTTCACAGTCTATATTTGGTCGGTCTCGTCAGAGGTTGAATGTAACGAATGGGTGGGAAAGAGCAAGGGGCAGCGGCTGTGTAGAACGAAAACACAAATCCTCAGGGGTGTGAGCGTTTCGAGATGAGTCGTATACATGTAAATGTTGGTCGTCAGTGACCGTGTGGCCTAATGGATAAGGCGTCGGACTTCGGATCTGAAGATTACAGGTTCGAATGCTGTCACACTTGTGTTTTTCCAGTTCTGAAAAAGAAACATAACGTTTTAATGTAGCAATTGAGCAGTACGAAACCGTCTGAATGTTGCTGTTGACCATTTTTTGCTTGGAGATGCTCTTGAGCTTGAAACACACACAACAAGACCGGTGTTAACTAGCGAAATGGTCGGCAGAGTGCCGACACAGCGAGTTTTGACTATCACTTGCACATCTAAAACAACGTCGGAAAGTAACTCGTTCGGCTTTTGAGTCACATAAAGTATGTGCGTTAATTTTGACGCCACTAGCTCTGCATGTTGTCATGCAATTTCTTTACCTCTCAGAAATGATTATGACATAAAAGTGAAGTACGTGACGAGTGTGACGTTAGGAAAACATTAGGCATCATGGAGAGATTCTGTATGGGACCACCCAACACAAACGAGTACTGTGTGACGTGCTACCCGGCAGTTATTCACCGAGGTAGACGGCCAGCTCAGTCGGTAGAGCGTCAGACTCTTAATCCCAGGGTCGTGGGTTCGAGCCAGACGCTGGGCGGAACGGAATTTTGTTCCGCTGCAAGTGTAAATTACCGTTTTTCTGATTAACGAGATTTAATGGAAATAGCAACTTTAAACTTTGCCTACGTCTCTGTCAGTCGCAAGGAAGCTGTATTTGAAGGTGAAGGTGATTTTGTAGACATGTGTGAAAGACATGTTCTGAAATGCAAGTGTTGTTGTTTGGAGAGCACATCGGTTACGTGTCAGATGTGTAGTCAAGCAGTAATTTGTCGCCATAGCTGCAAATATTAGCCGGTAATATGAAGTGTTGTCAGCTAAAGTCTGATGATGCAGACGACCGTAAGGACGAAGTACCCAAGAGTACCGCTAGGCCGCGCCTCTTTAGCTCAGTGGTAGAGCACTGGTCTAATAAACCAGCGGTCGTAAGTTCCATCCTCACAGGAGAAAGATGAATTTTGGAAATCAGTTGCGCGTCGTGGCCGTATAGCAAACAGTACCTGTGATGACGAACAATTAGCGACAGGCGTTTTTTTAAGAATCACTCTCAGATGCGATTAAGGCGAATGGCGCAGATAAAGCATTTGCCAAAGCGGTACAGCATAAGGTGGGACGAGGCAGTCTGAATTACATTTTATGGATGTATTTCTCACATATCTCAGAGCCTCTCGCGATATTCGTCGTCGTCGTCGTCGTCGCCGCCGCCGCCGCTTCTGCAGAAGTAGCAAATGGCAATCGTAGCAAATGCGGCGAGGGACGCCCTGCCTTCGATTCCGAATGCACAAAGTGTGTGGTCTTGTTTCACAGTCTATATTTGGTCGGTCTCGTCAGAGGTTGAATGTAACGAATGGGTGGGAAAGAGCAAGGGGCAGCGGCTGTGTAGAACGAAAACACAAATCCTCAGGGGTGTGAGCGTTTCGAGATGAGTCGTATACATGTAAATGTTGGTCGTCAGTGACCGTGTGGCCTAATGGATAAGGCGTCGGACTTCGGATCTGAAGATTACAGGTTCGAATGCTGTCACGCTTGTGTTTTTCCAGTTCTGAAAAAGAAACATAACGTTTTAATGTAGCAATTGAGCAGTACGAAACCGTCTGAATGTTGCTGTTGACCATTTTTTGCTTGGAGATGCTCTTGAGCTTGAAACACACACAACAAGACCGGTGTTAACTAGCGAAATGGTCGGCAGAGTGCCGACACAGCGAGTTTTGACTATCACTTGCACATCTAAAACAACGTCGGAAAGTAACTCGTTCGGCTTTTGAGTCACATAAAGTATGTGCGTTAATTTTGACGCCACTAGCTCTGCATGTTGTCATGCAATTTCTTTACCTCTCAGAAATGATTATGACATAAAAGTGAAGTACGTGACGAGTGTGACGTTAGGAAAACATTAGGCATCATGGAGAGATTCTGTATGGGACCACCCAACACAAACGAGTACTGTGTGACGTGCTACCCGGCAGTTATTCACCGAGGTAGCCGGCTAGCTCAGTCGGTAGAGCGTCAGACTCTTAATCCCAGGGTCGTGGGTTCGAGCCAGACGCTGGGCGGAACGGAATTTTGTTCCGCTGCAAGTGTAAATTACCGTTTTTCTGATTAACGAGATTTAATGGAAATAGCAACTTTAAACTTTGCCTACGTCTCTGTCAGTCGCAAGGAAGCTGTATTTGAAGGTGAAGGTGATTTTGTAGACATGTGTGAAAGACATGTTCTGAAATGCAAGTGTTGTTGTTTGGAGAGCACATCGGTTACGTGTCAGATGTGTAGTCAAGCAGTAATTTGTCGCCATAGCTGCAAATATTAGCCGGTAATATGAAGTGTTGTCAGCTAAAGTCTGATGATGCAGATGACCGTAAGGACGAAGTACCCAAGAGTACCGCTAGGCCGCGCCTCTTTAGCTCAGTGGTAGAGCACTGGTCTAATAAACCAGCGGTCGTAAGTTCCATCCTCACAGGAGAAAGATGAATTTTGGAAATCAGTTGCGCGTCGTGGCCGTATAGCAAACAGTACCTGTGATGACGAACAATTAGCGACAGGCGTTTTTTTAAGAATCACTCTCAGATGCGATTAAGGCGAATGGCGCAGATAAAGCATTTGCCAAAGCGGTACAGCATAAGGTGGGACGAGGCAGTCTGAATTACATTTTATAGATGTATTTCTCACATATCTCAGAGCCTCTCGCGATATTCGTCGTCGTCGTCGTCGTCGTCGTCGTCGTCGTCGTCGTCGTCGTCGCCGCCGCCGCCGCTTCTGCAGAAGTAGCAAATGGCAATCGTAGCAAATGCGGCGAGGGACGCCCTGCCTTCGATTCCGAATGCACAAAGTGTGTGGTCTTGTTTCACAGTCTATATTTGGTCGGTCTCGTCAGAGGTTGAATGTAACGAATGGGTGGGAAAGAGCAAGGGGCAGCGGCTGTGTAGAACGAAAACACAAATCCTCAGGGGTGTGAGCGTTTCGAGATGAGTCGTATACATGTAAATGTTGGTCGTCAGTGACCGTGTGGCCTAATGGATAAGGCGTCGGACTTCGGATCTGAAGATTACAGGTTCGAATGCTGTCACGCTTGTGTTTTTCCAGTTCTGAAAAAGAAACATAACTTTTTAATGTAGCAATTGAGCAGTACGAAACCGTCTGAATGTTGCTGTTGACCATTTTTTGCTTGGAGATGCTCTTGAGCTTGAAACACACACAACAAGACCGGTGTTAACTAGCGAAATGGTCGGCAGAGTGCCGACACAGCGAGTTTTGACTATCACTTGCACATCTAAAACAACGTCGGAAAGTAACTCGTTCGGCTTTTGAGTCACATAAAGTATGTGCGTTAATTTTGACGCCACTAGCTCTGCATGTTGTCATGCAATTTCTTTACCTCTCAGAAATGATTATGACATAAAAGTGAAGTACGTGACGAGTGTGACGTTAGGAAAACATTAGGCATCATGGAGAGATTCTGTATGGGACCACCCAACACAAACGAGTACTGTGTGACGTGCTACCCGGCAGTTATTCACCGAGGTAGCCGGCTAGCTCAGTCGGTAGAGCGTCAGACTCTTAATCCCAGGGTCGTGGGTTCGAGCCAGACGCTGGGCGGAACGGAATTTTGTTCCGCTGCAAGTGTAAATTACCGTTTTTCTGATTAACGAGATTTAATGGAAATAGCAACTTTAAACTTTGCCTACGTCTCTGTCAGTCGCAAGGAAGCTGTATTTGAAGGTGAAGGTGATTTTGTAGACATGTGTGAAAGACATGTTCTGAAATGCAAGTGTTGTTGTTTGGAGAGCACATCGGTTACGTGTCAGATGTGTAGTCAAGCAGTAATTTGTCGCCATAGCTGCAAATATTAGCCGGTAATATGAAGTGTTGTCAGCTAAAGTCTGATGATGCAGATGACCGTAAGGACGAAGTACCCAAGAGTACCGCTAGGCCGCGCCTCTTTAGCTCAGTGGTAGAGCACTGGTCTAATAAACCAGCGGTCGTAAGTTCCATCCTCACAGGAGAAAGATGAATTTTGGAAATCAGTTGCGCGTCGTGGCCGTATAGCAAACAGTACCTGTGATGACGAACAATTAGCGACAGGCGTTTTTTTAAGAATCACTCTCAGATGCGATTAAGGCGAATGGCGCAGATAAAGCATTTGCCAAAGCGGTACAGCATAAGGTGGGACGAGGCAGTCTGAATTACATTTTATAGATGTATTTCTCACATATCTCAGAGCCTCTCGCGATATTCGTCGTCGTCGTCGTCGTCGTCGTCGTCGTCGTCGTCGTCGTCGTCGCCGCCGCCGCCGCTTCTGCAGAAGTAGCAAATGGCAATCGTAGCAAATGCGGCGAGGGACGCCCTGCCTTCGATTCCAAATGCACAAAGTGTGTGGTCTTGTTTCACAGTCTATATTTGGTCGGTCTCGTCAGAGGTTGAATGTAACGAATGGGTGGGAAAGAGCAAGGGGCAGCGGCTGTGTAGAACGAAAACACAAATCCTCAGGGGTGTGAGCGTTTCGAGATGAGTCGTATACATGTAAATGTTGGTCGTCAGTGACCGTGTGGCCTAATGGATAAGGCGTCGGACTTCGGATCTGAAGATTACAGGTTCGAATGCTGTCACGCTTGTGTTTTTCCAGTTCTGAAAAAGAAACATAACTTTTTAATGTAGCAATTGAGCAGTACGAAACCGTCTGAATGTTGCTGTTGACCATTTTTTGCTTGGAGATGCTCTTGAGCTTGAAACACACACAACAAGACCGGTGTTAACTAGCGAAATGGTCGGCAGAGTGCCGACACAGCGAGTTTTGACTATCACTTGCACATCTAAAACAACGTCGGAAAGTAACTCGTTCGGCTTTTGAGTCACATAAAGTATGTGCGTTAATTTTGACGCCACTAGCTCTGCATGTTGTCATGCAATTTCTTTACCTCTCAGAAATGATTATGACATAAAAGTGAAGTACGTGACGAGTGTGACGTTAGGAAAACATTAGGCATCATGGAGAGATTCTGTATGGGACCACCCAACACAAACGAGTACTGTGTGACGTGCTACCCGGCAGTTATTCACCGAGGTAGCCGGCTAGCTCAGTCGGTAGAGCGTCAGACTCTTAATCCCAGGGTCGTGGGTTCGAGCCAGACGCTGGGCGGAACGGAATTTTGTTCCGCTGCAAGTGTAAATTACCGTTTTTCTGATTAACGAGATTTAATGGAAATAGCAACTTTAAACTTTGCCTACGTCTCTGTCAGTCGCAAGGAAGCTGTATTTGAAGGTGAAGGTGATTTTGTAGACATGTGTGAAAGACATGTTCTGAAATGCAAGTGTTGTTGTTTGGAGAGCACATCGGTTACGTGTCAGATGTGTAGTCAAGCAGTAATTTGTCGCCATAGCTGCAAATATTAGCCGGTAATATGAAGTGTTGTCAGCTAAAGTCTGATGATGCAGACGACCGTAAGGACGAAGTACCCAAGAGTACCGCTAGGCCGCGCCTCTTTAGCTCAGTGGTAGAGCACTGGTCTAATAAACCAGCGGTCGTAAGTTCCATCCTCACAGGAGAAAGATGAATTTTGGAAATCAGTTGCGCGTCGTGGCCGTATAGCAAACAGTACCTGTGATGACGAACAATTAGCGACAGGCGTTTTTTTAAGAATCACTCTCAGATGCGATTAAGGCGAATGGCGCAGATAAAGCATTTGCCAAAGCGGTACAGCATAAGGTGGGACGAGGCAGTCTGAATTACATTTTATGGATGTATTTCTCACATATCTCAGAGCCTCTCGCGATATTCGTCGTCGTCGTCGTCGTCGTCGCCGCCGCCGCCGCTTCTGCAGAAGTAGCAAATGGCAATCGTAGCAAATGCGGCGAGGGACGCCCTGCCTTCGATTCCGAATGCACAAAGTGTGTGGTCTTGTTTCACAGTCTATATTTGGTCGGTCTCGTCAGAGGTTGAATGTAACGAATGGGTGGGAAAGAGCAAGGGGCAGCGGCTGTGTAGAACGAAAACACAAATCCTCAGGGGTGTGAGCGTTTCGAGATGAGTCGTATACATGTAAATGTTGGTCGTCAGTGACCGTGTGGCCTAATGGATAAGGCGTCGGACTTCGGATCTGAAGATTACAGGTTCGAATGCTGTCACGCTTGTGTTTTTCCAGTTCTGAAAAAGAAACATAACGTTTTAATGTAGCAATTGAGCAGTACGAAACCGTCTGAATGTTGCTGTTGACCATTTTTTGCTTGGAGATGCTCTTGAGCTTGAAACACACACAACAAGACCGGTGTTAACTAGCGAAATGGTCGGCAGAGTGCCGACACAGCGAGTTTTGACTATCACTTGCACATCTAAAACAACGTCGGAAAGTAACTCGTTCGGCTTTTGAGTCACATAAAGTATGTGCGTTAATTTTGACGCGACTAGCTGTGCATGTTGTCATGCAATTTCTTTACCTCTCAGAAATGATTATGACATAAAAGTGAAGTACGTGACGAGTGTGACGTTAGGAAAACATTAGGCATCATGGAGAGATTCTGTATGGGACCACCCAACACAAACGAGTACTGTGTGACGTGCTACCCGGCAGGTATTCACCGAGGTAGCCGGCTAGCTCAGTCGGTAGAGCGTCAGACTTTTAATCCCAGGGTCGTGGGTTCGAGCCAGACGCTGGGCGGAACGGAATTTTGTTCTGCTGCAAGTGTAAATTACCGTTTTTCTGATTAACGAGATTTAATGGAAATAGCAACTTTAAACTTTGCCTACGTCTCTGTCAGTCGCAAGGAAGCTGTATTTGAAGGTGAAGGTGATTTTGTAGACATGTGTGAAAGACATGTTCTGAAATGCAAGTGTTGTTGTTTGGAGAGCACATCGGTTACGTGTCAGATGTGTAGTCAAGCAGTAATTTGTCGCCATAGCTGCAAATATTAGCCGGTAATATGAAGTGTTGTCAGCTAAAGTCTGATGATGCAGACGACCGTAAGGACGAAGTACCCAAGAGTACCGCTAGGCCGCGCCTCTTTAGCTCAGTGGTAGAGCACTGGTCTAATAAACCAGCGGTCGTAAGTTCCATCCTCACAGGAGAAAGATGAATTTTGGAAATCAGTTGCGCGTCGTGGCCGTATAGCAAACAGTACCTGTGATGACGAACAATTAGCGACAGGCGTTTTTTTAAGAATCACTCTCAGATGCGATTAAGGCGAATGGCGCAGATAAAGCATTTGCCAAAGCGGTACAGCATAAGGTGGGACGAGGCAGTCTGAATTACATTTTATAGATGTATTTCTCACATATCTCAGAGCCTCTCGCGATATTCGTCGTCGTCGTCGTCGTCGTCGTCGTCGCCGCCGCTTCTGCAGAAGTAGCAAATGGCAATCGTAGCAAATGCGGCGAGGGACGCCCTGCCTTCGATTCCGAATGCACAAAGTGTGTGGTCTTGTTTCACAGTCTATATTTGGTCGGTCTCGTCAGAGGTTGAATGTAACGAATGGGTGGGAAAGAGCAAGGGGCAGCGGCTGTGTAGAACGAAAACACAAATCCTCAGGGGTGTGAGCGTTTCGAGATGAGTCGTATACATGTAAATGTTGGTCGTCAGTGACCGTGTGGCCTAATGGATAAGGCGTCGGACTTCGGATCTGAAGATTACAGGTTCGAATGCTGTCACGCTTGTGTTTTTCCAGTTCTGAAAAAGAAACATAACGTTTTAATGTAGCAATTGAGCAGTACGAAACCGTCTGAATGTTGCTGTTGACCATTTTTTGCTTGGAGATGCTCTTGAGCTTGAAACACACACAACAAGACCGGTGTTAACTAGCGAAATGGTCGGCAGAGTGCCGACACAGCGAGTTTTGACTATCACTTGCACATCTAAAACAACGTCGGAAAGTAACTCGTTCGGCTTTTGAGTCACATAAAGTATGTGCGTTAATTTTGACGCCACTAGCTCTGCATGTTGTCATGCAATTTCTTTACCTCTCAGAAATGATTATGACATAAAAGTGAAGTACGTGACGAGTGTGACGTTAGGAAAACATTAGGCATCATGGAGAGATTCTGTATGGGACCACCCAACACAAACGAGTACTGTGTGACGTGCTACCCGGCAGTTATTCACCGAGGTAGCCGGCTAGCTCAGTCGGTAGAGCGTCAGACTCTTAATCCCAGGGTCGTGGGTTCGAGCCAGACGCTGGGCGGAACGGAATTTTGTTCCGCTGCAAGTGTAAATTACCGTTTTTCTGATTAACGAGATTTAATGGAAATAGCAACTTTAAACTTTGCCTACGTCTCTGTCAGTCGCAAGGAAGCTGTATTTGAAGGTGAAGGTGATTTTGTAGACATGTGTGAAAGACATGTTCTGAAATGCAAGTGTTGTTGTTTGGAGAGCACATCGGTTACGTGTCAGATGTGTAGTCAAGCAGTAATTTGTCGCCATAGCTGCAAATATTAGCCGGTAATATGAAGTGTTGTCAGCTAAAGTCTGATGATGCAGACGACCGTAAGGACGAAGTACCCAAGAGTACCGCTAGGCCGCGCCTCTTTAGCTCAGTGGTAGAGCACTGGTCTAATAAACCAGCGGTCGTAAGTTCCATCCTCACAGGAGAAAGATGAATTTTGGAAATCAGTTGCGCGTCGTGGCCGTATAGCAAACAGTACCTGTGATGACGAACAATTAGCGACAGGCGTTTTTTTAAGAATCACTCTCAGATGCGATTAAGGCGAATGGCGCAGATAAAGCATTTGCCAAAGCGGTACAGCATAAGGTGGGACGAGGCAGTCTGAATTACATTTTATAGATGTATTTCTCACATATCTCAGAGCCTCTCGCGATATTCGTCGTCGTCGTCGTCGTCGTCGCCGCCGCCGCCGCTTCTGCAGAAGTAGCAAATGGCAATCGTAGCAAATGCGGCGAGGGACGCCCTGCCTTCGATTCCGAATGCACAAAGTGTGTGGTCTTGTTTCACAGTCTATATTTGGTCGGTCTCGTCAGAGGTTGAATGTAACGAATGGGTGGGAAAGAGCAAGGGGCAGCGGCTGTGTAGAACGAAAACACAAATCCTCAGGGGTGTGAGCGTTTCGAGATGAGTCGTATACATGTAAATGTTGGTCGTCAGTGACCGTGTGGCCTAATGGATAAGGCGTCGGACTTCGGATCTGAAGATTACAGGTTCGAATGCTGTCACGCTTGTGTTTTTCCAGTTCTGAAAAAGAAACATAACGTTTTAATGTAGCAATTGAGCAGTACGAAACCGTCTGAATGTTGCTGTTGACCATTTTTTGCTTGGAGATGCTCTTGAGCTTGAAACACACACAACAAGACCGGTGTTAACTAGCGAAATGGTCGGCAGAGTGCCGACACAGCGAGTTTTGACTATCACTTGCACATCTAAAACAACGTCGGAAAGTAACTCGTTCGGCTTTTGAGACACATAAAGTATGTGCGTTAATTTTGACGCCACTAGCTCTGCATGTTGTCATGCAATTTCTTTACCTCTCAGAAATGATTATGACATAAAAGTGAAGTACGTGACGAGTGTGACGTTAGGAAAACATTAGGCATCATGGAGAGATTCTGTATGGGACCACCCAACACAAACGAGTACTGTGTGACGTGCTACCCGGCAGTTATTCACCGAGGTAGCCGGCTAGCTCAGTCGGTAGAGCGTCAGACTCTTAATCCCAGGGTCGTGGGTTCGAGCCAGACGCTGGGCGGAACGGAATTTTGTTCCGCTGCAAGTGTAAATTACCGTTTTTCTGATTAACGAGATTTAATGGAAATAGCAACTTTAAACTTTGCCTACGTCTCTGTCAGTCGCAAGGAAGCTGTATTTGAAGGTGAAGGTGATTTTGTAGACATGTGTGAAAGACATGTTCTGAAATGCAAGTGTTGTTGTTTGGAGAGCACATCGGTTACGTGTCAGATGTGTAGTCAAGCAGTAATTTGTCGCCATAGCTGCAAATATTAGCCGGTAATATGAAGTGTTGTCAGCTAAAGTCTGATGATGCAGATGACCGTAAGGACGAAGTACCCAAGAGTACCGCTAGGCCGCGCCTCTTTAGCTCAGTGGTAGAGCACTGGTCTAATAAACCAGCGGTCGTAAGTTCCATCCTCACAGGAGAAAGATGAATTTTGGAAATCAGTTGCGCGTCGTGGCCGTATAGCAAACAGTACCTGTGATGACGAACAATTAGCGACAGGCGTTTTTTTAAGAATCACTCTCAGATGCGATTAAGGCGAATGGCGCAGATAAAGCATTTGCCAAAGCGGTACAGCATAAGGTGGGACGAGGCAGTCTGAATTACATTTTATAGATGTATTTCTCACATATCTCAGAGCCTCTCGCGATATTCGTCGTCGTCGTCGTCGTCGTCGTCGTCGTCGTCGTCGTCGTCGCCGCCGCCGCTTCTGCAGAAGTAGCAAATGGCAATCGTAGCAAATGCGGCGAGGGACGCCCTGCCTTCGATTCCAAATGCACAAAGTGTGTGGTCTTGTTTCACAGTCTATATTTGGTCGGTCTCGTCAGAGGTTGAATGTAACGAATGGGTGGGAAAGAGCAAGGGGCAGCGGCTGTGTAGAACGAAAACACAAATCCTCAGGGGTGTGAGCGTTTCGAGATGAGTCGTATACATGTAAATGTTGGTCGTCAGTGACCGTGTGGCCTAATGGATAAGGCGTCGGACTTCGGATCTGAAGATTACAGGTTCGAATGCTGTCACGCTTGTGTTTTTCCAGTTCTGAAAAAGAAACATAACTTTTTAATGTAGCAATTGAGCAGTACGAAACCGTCTGAATGTTGCTGTTGACCATTTTTTGCTTGGAGATGCTCTTGAGCTTGAAACACACACAACAAGACCGGTGTTAACTAGCGAAATGGTCGGCAGAGTGCCGACACAGCGAGTTTTGACTATCACTTGCACATCTAAAACAACGTCGGAAAGTAACTCGTTCGGCTTTTGAGTCACATAAAGTATGTGCGTTAATTTTGACGCCACTAGCTCTGCATGTTGTCATGCAATTTCTTTACCTCTCAGAAATGATTATGACATAAAAGTGAAGTACGTGACGAGTGTGACGTTAGGAAAACATTAGGCATCATGGAGAGATTCTGTATGGGACCACCCAACACAAACGAGTACTGTGTGACGTGCTACCCGGCAGTTATTCACCGAGGTAGCCGGCTAGCTCAGTCGGTAGAGCGTCAGACTCTTAATCCCAGGGTCGTGGGTTCGAGCCAGACGCTGGGCGGAACGGAATTTTGTTCCGCTGCAAGTGTAAATTACCGTTTTTCTGATTAACGAGATTTAATGGAAATAGCAACTTTAAACTTTGCCTACGTCTCTGTCAGTCGCAAGGAAGCTGTATTTGAAGGTGAAGGTGATTTTGTAGACATGTGTGAAAGACATGTTCTGAAATGCAAGTGTTGTTGTTTGGAGAGCACATCGGTTACGTGTCAGATGTGTAGTCAAGCAGTAATTTGTCGCCATAGCTGCAAATATTAGCCGGTAATATGAAGTGTTGTCAGCTAAAGTCTGATGATGCAGACGACCGTAAGGACGAAGTACCCAAGAGTACCGCTAGGCCGCGCCTCTTTAGCTCAGTGGTAGAGCACTGGTCTAATAAACCAGCGGTCGTAAGTTCCATCCTCACAGGAGAAAGATGAATTTTGGAAATCAGTTGCGCGTCGTGGCCGTATAGCAAACAGTACCTGTGATGACGAACAATTAGCGACAGGCGTTTTTTTAAGAATCACTCTCAGATGCGATTAAGGCGAATGGCGCAGATAAAGCATTTGCCAAAGCGGTACAGCATAAGGTGGGACGAGGCAGTCTGAATTACATTTTATGGATGTATTTCTCACATATCTCAGAGCCTCTCGCGATATTCGTCGTCGTCGTCGTCGTCGTCGCCGCCGCCGCCGCTTCTGCAGAAGTAGCAAATGGCAATCGTAGCAAATGCGGCGAGGGACGCCCTGCCTTCGATTCCGAATGCACAAAGTGTGTGGTCTTGTTTCACAGTCTATATTTGGTCGGTCTCGTCAGAGGTTGAATGTAACGAATGGGTGGGAAAGAGCAAGGGGCAGCGGCTGTGTAGAACGAAAACACAAATCCTCAGGGGTGTGAGCGTTTCGAGATGAGTCGTATACATGTAAATGTTGGTCGTCAGTGACCGTGTGGCCTAATGGATAAGGCGTCGGACTTCGGATCTGAAGATTACAGGTTCGAATGCTGTCACGCTTGTGTTTTTCCAGTTCTGAAAAAGAAACATAACGTTTTAATGTAGCAATTGAGCAGTACGAAACCGTCTGAATGTTGCTGTTGACCATTTTTTGCTTGGAGATGCTCTTGAGCTTGAAACACACACAACAAGACCGGTGTTAACTAGCGAAATGGTCGGCAGAGTGCCGACACAGCGAGTTTTGACTATCACTTGCACATCTAAAACAACGTCGGAAAGTAACTCGTTCGGCTTTTGAGTCACATAAAGTATGTGCGTTAATTTTGACGCCACTAGCTCTGCATGTTGTCATGCAATTTCTTTACCTCTCAGAAATGATTATGACATAAAAGTGAAGTACGTGACGAGTGTGACGTTAGGAAAACATTAGGCATCATGGAGAGATTCTGTATGGGACCACCCAACACAAACGAGTACTGTGTGACGTGCTACCCGGCAGTTATTCACCGAGGTAGCCGGCTAGCTCAGTCGGTAGAGCGTCAGACTCTTAATCCCAGGGTCGTGGGTTCGAGCCAGACGCTGGGCGGAACGGAATTTTGTTCCGCTGCAAGTGTAAATTACCGTTTTTCTGATTAACGAGATTTAATGGAAATAGCAACTTTAAACTTTGCCTACGTCTCTGTCAGTCGCAAGGAAGCTGTATTTGAAGGTGAAGGTGATTTTGTAGACATGTGTGAAAGACATGTTCTGAAATGCAAGTGTTGTTGTTTGGAGAGCACATCGGTTACGTGTCAGATGTGTAGTCAAGCAGTAATTTGTCGCCATAGCTGCAAATATTAGCCGGTAATATGAAGTGTTGTCAGCTAAAGTCTGATGATGCAGACGACCGTAAGGACGAAGTACCCAAGAGTACCGCTAGGCCGCGCCTCTTTAGCTCAGTGGTAGAGCACTGGTCTAATAAACCAGCGGTCGTAAGTTCCATCCTCACAGGAGAAAGATGAATTTTGGAAATCAGTTGCGCGTCGTGGCCGTATAGCAAACAGTACCTGTGATGACGAACAATTAGCGACAGGCGTTTTTTTAAGAATCACTCTCAGATGCGATTAAGGCGAATGGCGCAGATAAAGCATTTGCCAAAGCGGTACAGCATAAGGTGGGACGAGGCAGTCTGAATTACATTTTATAGATGTATTTCTCACATATCTCAGAGCCTCTCGCGATATTCGTCGTCGTCGTCGTCGTCGTCGCCGCCGCCGCCGCTTCTGCAGAAGTAGCAAATGGCAATCGTAGCAAATGCGGCGAGGGACGCCCTGCCTTCGATTCCGAATGCACAAAGTGTGTGGTCTTGTTTCACAGTCTATATTTGGTCGGTCTCGTCAGAGGTTGAATGTAACGAATGGGTGGGAAAGAGCAAGGGGCAGCGGCTGTGTAGAACGAAAACACAAATCCTCAGGGGTGTGAGCGTTTCGAGATGAGTCGTATACATGTAAATGTTGGTCGTCAGTGACCGTGTGGCCTAATGGATAAGGCGTCGGACTTCGGATCTGAAGATTACAGGTTCGAATGCTGTCACGCTTGTGTTTTTCCAGTTCTGAAAAAGAAACATAACGTTTTAATGTAGCAATTGAGCAGTACGAAACCGTCTGAATGTTGCTGTTGACCATTTTTTGCTTGGAGATGCTCTTGAGCTTGAAACACACACAACAAGACCGGTGTTAACTAGCGAAATGGTCGGCAGAGTGCCGACACAGCGAGTTTTGACTATCACTTGCACATCTAAAACAACGTCGGAAAGTAACTCGTTCGGCTTTTGAGTCACATAAAGTATGTGCGTTAATTTTGACGCCACTAGCTCTGCATGTTGTCATGCAATTTCTTTACCTCTCAGAAATGATTATGACATAAAAGTGAAGTACGTGACGAGTGTGACGTTAGGAAAACATTAGGCATCATGGAGAGATTCTGTATGGGACCACCCAACACAAACGAGTACTGTGTGACGTGCTACCCGGCAGTTATTCACCGAGGTAGCCGGCTAGCTCAGTCGGTAGAGCGTCAGACTCTTAATCCCAGGGTCGTGGGTTCGAGCCAGACGCTGGGCGGAACGGAATTTTGTTCCGCTGCAAGTGTAAATTACCGTTTTTCTGATTAACGAGATTTAATGGAAATAGCAACTTTAAACTTTGCCTACGTCTCTGTCAGTCGCAAGGAAGCTGTATTTGAAGGTGAAGGTGATTTTGTAGACATGTGTGAAAGACATGTTCTGAAATGCAAGTGTTGTTGTTTGGAGAGCACATCGGTTACGTGTCAGATGTGTAGTCAAGCAGTAATTTGTCGCCATAGCTGCAAATATTAGCCGGTAATATGAAGTGTTGTCAGCTAAAGTCTGATGATGCAGACGACCGTAAGGACGAAGTACCCAAGAGTACCGCTAGGCCGCGCCTCTTTAGCTCAGTGGTAGAGCACTGGTCTAATAAACCAGCGGTCGTAAGTTCCATCCTCACAGGAGAAAGATGAATTTTGGAAATCAGTTGCGCGTCGTGGCCGTATAGCAAACAGTACCTGTGATGACGAACAATTAGCGACAGGCGTTTTTTTAAGAATCACTCTCAGATGCGATTAAGGCGAATGGCGCAGATAAAGCATTTGCCAAAGCGGTACAGCATAAGGTGGGACGAGGCAGTCTGAATTACATTTTATAGATGTATTTCTCACATATCTCAGAGCCTCTCGCGATATTCGTCGTCGTCGTCGTCGTCGTCGCCGCCGCCGCCGCTTCTGCAGAAGTAGCAAATGGCAATCGTAGCAAATGCGGCGAGGGACGCCCTGCCTTCGATTCCGAATGCACAAAGTGTGTGGTCTTGTTTCACAGTCTATATTTGGTCGGTCTCGTCAGAGGTTGAATGTAACGAATGGGTGGGAAAGAGCAAGGGGCAGCGGCTGTGTAGAACGAAAACACAAATCCTCAGGGGTGTGAGCGTTTCGAGATGAGTCGTATACATGTAAATGTTGGTCGTCAGTGACCGTGTGGCCTAATGGATAAGGCGTCGGACTTCGGATCTGAAGATTACAGGTTCGAATGCTGTCACGCTTGTGTTTTTCCAGTTCTGAAAAAGAAACATAACGTTTTAATGTAGCAATTGAGCAGTACGAAACCGTCTGAATGTTGCTGTTGACCATTTTTTGCTTGGAGATGCTCTTGAGCTTGAAACACACACAACAAGACCGGTGTTAACTAGCGAAATGGTCGGCAGAGTGCCGACACAGCGAGTTTTGACTATCACTTGCACATCTAAAACAACGTCGGAAAGTAACTCGTTCGGCTTTTGAGTCACATAAAGTATGTGCGTTAATTTTGACGCCACTAGCTCTGCATGTTGTCATGCAATTTCTTTACCTCTCAGAAATGATTATGACATAAAAGTGAAGTACGTGACGAGTGTGACGTTAGGAAAACATTAGGCATCATGGAGAGATTCTGTATGGGACCACCCAACACAAACGAGTACTGTGTGACGTGCTACCCGGCAGTTATTCACCGAGGTAGCCGGCTAGCTCAGTCGGTAGAGCGTCAGACTCTTAATCCCAGGGTCGTGGGTTCGAGCCAGACGCTGGGCGGAACGGAATTTTGTTCCGCTGCAAGTGTAAATTACCGTTTTTCTGATTAACGAGATTTAATGGAAATAGCAACTTTAAACTTTGCCTACGTCTCTGTCAGTCGCAAGGAAGCTGTATTTGAAGGTGAAGGTGATTTTGTAGACATGTGTGAAAGACATGTTCTGAAATGCAAGTGTTGTTGTTTGGAGAGCACATCGGTTACGTGTCAGATGTGTAGTCAAGCAGTAATTTGTCGCCATAGCTGCAAATATTAGCCGGTAATATGAAGTGTTGTCAGCTAAAGTCTGATGATGCAGACGACCGTAAGGACGAAGTACCCAAGAGTACCGCTAGGCCGCGCCTCTTTAGCTCAGTGGTAGAGCACTGGTCTAATAAACCAGCGGTCGTAAGTTCCATCCTCACAGGAGAAAGATGAATTTTGGAAATCAGTTGCGCGTCGTGGCCGTATAGCAAACAGTACCTGTGATGACGAACAATTAGCGACAGGCGTTTTTTTAAGAATCACTCTCAGATGCGATTAAGGCGAATGGCGCAGATAAAGCATTTGCCAAAGCGGTACAGCATAAGGTGGGACGAGGCAGTCTGAATTACATTTTATAGATGTATTTCTCACATATCTCAGAGCCTCTCGCGATATTCGTCGTCGTCGTCGTCGTCGTCGTCGCCGCCGCCGCCGCTTCTGCAGAAGTAGCAAATGGCAATCGTAGCAAATGCGGCGAGGGACGCCCTGCCTTCGATTCCGAATGCACAAAGTGTGTGGTCTTGTTTCACAGTCTATATTTGGTCGGTCTCGTCAGAGGTTGAATGTAACGAATGGGTGGGAAAGAGCAAGGGGCAGCGGCTGTGTAGAACGAAAACACAAATCCTCAGGGGTGTGAGCGTTTCGAGATGAGTCGTATACATGTAAATGTTGGTCGTCAGTGACCGTGTGGCCTAATGGATAAGGCGTCGGACTTCGGATCTGAAGATTACAGGTTCGAATGCTGTCACGCTTGTGTTTTTCCAGTTCTGAAAAAGAAACATAACGTTTTAATGTAGCAATTGAGCAGTACGAAACCGTCTGAATGTTGCTGTTGACCATTTTTTGCTTGGAGATGCTCTTGAGCTTGAAACACACACAACAAGACCGGTGTTAACTAGCGAAATGGTCGGCAGAGTGCCGACACAGCGAGTTTTGACTATCACTTGCACATCTAAAACAACGTCGGAAAGTAACTCGTTCGGCTTTTGAGTCACATAAAGTATGTGCGTTAATTTTGACGCGACTAGCTGTGCATGTTGTCATGCAATTTCTTTACCTCTCAGAAATGATTATGACATAAAAGTGAAGTACGTGACGAGTGTGACGTTAGGAAAACATTAGGCATCATGGAGAGATTCTGTATGGGACCACCCAACACAAACGAGTACTGTGTGACGTGCTACCCGGCAGGTATTCACCGAGGTAGCCGGCTAGCTCAGTCGGTAGAGCGCCAGACTTTTAATCCCAGGGTCGTGGGTTCGAGCCAGACGCTGGGCGGAACGGAATTTTGTTCCGCTGCAAGTGTAAATTACCGTTTTTCTGATTAACGAGATTTAATGGAAATAGCAACTTTAAACTTTGCCTACGTCTCTGTCAGTCGCAAGGAAGCTGTATTTGAAGGTGAAGGTGATTTTGTAGACATGTGTGAAAGACATGTTCTGAAATGCAAGTGTTGTTGTTTGGAGAGCACATCGGTTACGTGTCAGATGTGTAGTCAAGCAGTAATTTGTCGCCATAGCTGCAAATATTAGCCGGTAATATGAAGTGTTGTCAGCTAAAGTCTGATGATGCAGACGACCGTAAGGACGAAGTACCCAAGAGTACCGCTAGGCCGCGCCTCTTTAGCTCAGTGGTAGAGCACTGGTCTAATAAACCAGCGGTCGTAAGTTCCATCCTCACAGGAGAAAGATGAATTTTGGAAATCAGTTGCGCGTCGTGGCCGTATAGCAAACAGTACCTGTGATGACGAACAATTAGCGACAGGCGTTTTTTTAAGAATCACTCTCAGATGCGATTAAGGCGAATGGCGCAGATAAAGCATTTGCCAAAGCGGTACAGCATAAGGTGGGACGAGGCAGTCTGAATTACATTTTATAGATGTATTTCTCACATATCTCAGAGCCTCTCGCGATATTCGTCGTCGTCGTCGTCGTCGTCGTCGTCGCCGCCGCTTCTGCAGAAGTAGCAAATGGCAATCGTAGCAAATGCGGCGAGGGACGCCCTGCCTTCGATTCCGAATGCACAAAGTGTGTGGTCTTGTTTCACAGTCTATATTTGGTCGGTCTCGTCAGAGGTTGAATGTAACGAATGGGTGGGAAAGAGCAAGGGGCAGCGGCTGTGTAGAACGAAAACACAAATCCTCAGGGGTGTGAGCGTTTCGAGATGAGTCGTATACATGTAAATGTTGGTCGTCAGTGACCGTGTGGCCTAATGGATAAGGCGTCGGACTTCGGATCTGAAGATTACAGGTTCGAATGCTGTCACGCTTGTGTTTTTCCAGTTCTGAAAAAGAAACATAACGTTTTAATGTAGCAATTGAGCAGTACGAAACCGTCTGAATGTTGCTGTTGACCATTTTTTGCTTGGAGATGCTCTTGAGCTTGAAACACACACAACAAGACCGGTGTTAACTAGCGAAATGGTCGGCAGAGTGCCGACACAGCGAGTTTTGACTATCACTTGCACATCTAAAACAACGTCGGAAAGTAACTCGTTCGGCTTTTGAGTCACATAAAGTATGTGCGTTAATTTTGACGCCACTAGCTCTGCATGTTGTCATGCAATTTCTTTACCTCTCAGAAATGATTATGACATAAAAGTGAAGTACGTGACGAGTGTGACGTTAGGAAAACATTAGGCATCATGGAGAGATTCTGTATGGGACCACCCAACACAAACGAGTACTGTGTGACGTGCTACCCGGCAGTTATTCACCGAGGTAGCCGGCTAGCTCAGTCGGTAGAGCGTCAGACTCTTAATCCCAGGGTCGTGGGTTCGAGCCAGACGCTGGGCGGAACGGAATTTTGTTCCGCTGCAAGTGTAAATTACCGTTTTTCTGATTAACGAGATTTAATGGAAATAGCAACTTTAAACTTTGCCTACGTCTCTGTCAGTCGCAAGGAAGCTGTATTTGAAGGTGAAGGTAATTTTGTAGACATGTGTGAAAGACATGTTCTGAAATGCAAGTGTTGTTGTTTGGAGAGCACATCGGTTACGTGTCAGATGTGTAGTCAAGCAGTAATTTGTCGCCATAGCTGCAAATATTAGCCGGTAATATGAAGTGTTGTCAGCTAAAGTCTGATGATGCAGACGACCGTAAGGACGAAGTACCCAAGAGTACCGCTAGGCCGCGCCTCTTTAGCTCAGTGGTAGAGCACTGGTCTAATAAACCAGCGGTCGTAAGTTCCATCCTCACAGGAGAAAGATGAATTTTGGAAATCAGTTGCGCGTCGTGGCCGTATAGCAAACAGTACCTGTGATGACGAACAATTAGCGACAGGCGTTTTTTTAAGAATCACTCTCAGATGCGATTAAGGCGAATGGCGCAGATAAAGCATTTGCCAAAGCGGTACAGCATAAGGTGGGACGAGGCAGTCTGAATTACATTTTATAGATGTATTTCTCACATATCTCAGAGCCTCTCGCGATATTCGTCGTCGTCGTCGTCGTCGTCGCCGCCGCCGCCGCTTCTGCAGAAGTAGCAAATGGCAATCGTAGCAAATGCGGCGAGGGACGCCCTGCCTTCGATTCCGAATGCACAAAGTGTGTGGTCTTGTTTCACAGTCTATATTTGGTCGGTCTCGTCAGAGGTTGAATGTAACGAATGGGTGGGAAAGAGCAAGGGGCAGCGGCTGTGTAGAACGAAAACACAAATCCTCAGGGGTGTGAGCGTTTCGAGATGAGTCGTATACATGTAAATGTTGGTCGTCAGTGACCGTGTGGCCTAATGGATAAGGCGTCGGACTTCGGATCTGAAGATTACAGGTTCGAATGCTGTCACGCTTGTGTTTTTCCAGTTCTGAAAAAGAAACATAACGTTTTAATGTAGCAATTGAGCAGTACGAAACCGTCTGAATGTTGCTGTTGACCATTTTTTGCTTGGAGATGCTCTTGAGCTTGAAACACACACAACAAGACCGGTGTTAACTAGCGAAATGGTCGGCAGAGTGCCGACACAGCGAGTTTTGACTATCACTTGCACATCTAAAACAACGTCGGAAAGTAACTCGTTCGGCTTTTGAGTCACATAAAGTATGTGCGTTAATTTTGACGCGACTAGCTGTGCATGTTGTCATGCAATTTCTTTACCTCTCAGAAATGATTATGACATAAAAGTGAAGTACGTGACGAGTGTGACGTTAGGAAAACATTAGGCATCATGGAGAGATTCTGTATGGGACCACCCAACACAAACGAGTACTGTGTGACGTGCTACCCGGCAGGTATTCACCGAGGTAGCCGGCTAGCTCAGTCGGTAGAGCGTCAGACTTTTAATCCCAGGGTCGTGGGTTCGAGCCAGACGCTGGGCGGAACGGAATTTTGTTCCGCTGCAAGTGTAAATTACCGTTTTTCTGATTAACGAGATTTAATGGAAATAGCAACTTTAAACTTTGCCTACGTCTCTGTCAGTCGCAAGGAAGCTGTATTTGAAGGTGAAGGTGATTTTGTAGACATGTGTGAAAGACATGTTCTGAAATGCAAGTGTTGTTGTTTGGAGAGCACATCGGTTACGTGTCAGATGTGTAGTCAAGCAGTAATTTGTCGCCATAGCTGCAAATATTAGCCGGTAATATGAAGTGTTGTCAGCTAAAGTCTGATGATGCAGACGACCGTAAGGACGAAGTACCCAAGAGTACCGCTAGGCCGCGCCTCTTTAGCTCAGTGGTAGAGCACTGGTCTAATAAACCAGCGGTCGTAAGTTCCATCCTCACAGGAGAAAGATGAATTTTGGAAATCAGTTGCGCGTCGTGGCCGTATAGCAAACAGTACCTGTGATGACGAACAATTAGCGACAGGCGTTTTTTTAAGAATCACTCTCAGATGCGATTAAGGCGAATGGCGCAGATAAAGCATTTGCCAAAGCGGTACAGCATAAGGTGGGACGAGGCAGTCTGAATTACATTTTATAGATGTATTTCTCACATATCTCAGAGCCTCTCGCGATATTCGTCGTCGTCGTCGTCGTCGTCGCCGCCGCTTCTGCAGAAGTAGCAAATGGCAATCGTAGCAAATGCGGCGAGGGACGCCCTGCCTTCGATTCCGAATGCACAAAGTGTGTGGTCTTGTTTCACAGTCTATATTTGGTCGGTCTCGTCAGAGGTTGAATGTAACGAATGGGTGGGAAAGAGCAAGGGGCAGCGGCTGTGTAGAACGAAAACACAAATCCTCAGGGGTGTGAGCGTTTCGAGATGAGTCGTATACATGTAAATGTTGGTCGTCAGTGACCGTGTGGCCTAATGGATAAGGCGTCGGACTTCGGATCTGAAGATTACAGGTTCGAATGCTGTCACGCTTGTGTTTTTCCAGTTCTGAAAAAGAAACATAACGTTTTAATGTAGCAATTGAGCAGTACGAAACCGTCTGAATGTTGCTGTTGACCATTTTTTGCTTGGAGATGCTCTTGAGCTTGAAACACACACAACAAGACCGGTGTTAACTAGCGAAATGGTCGGCAGAGTGCCGACACAGCGAGTTTTGACTATCACTTGCACATCTAAAACAACGTCGGAAAGTAACTCGTTCGGCTTTTGAGTCACATAAAGTATGTGCGTTAATTTTGACGCCACTAGCTCTGCATGTTGTCATGCAATTTCTTTACCTCTCAGAAATGATTATGACATAAAAGTGAAGTACGTGACGAGTGTGACGTTAGGAAAACATTAGGCATCATGGAGAGATTCTGTATGGGACCACCCAACACAAACGAGTACTGTGTGACGTGCTACCCGGCAGGTATTCACCGAGGTAGCCGGCTAGCTCAGTCGGTAGAGCGTCAGACTTTTAATCCCAGGGTCGTGGGTTCGAGCCAGACGCTGGGCGGAACGGAATTTTGTTCCGCTGCAAGTGTAAATTACCGTTTTTCTGATTAACGAGATTTAATGGAAATAGCAACTTTAAACTTTGCCTACGTCTCTGTCAGTCGCAAGGAAGCTGTATTTGAAGGTGAAGGTGATTTTGTAGACATGTGTGAAAGACATGTTCTGAAATGCAAGTGTTGTTGTTTGGAGAGCACATCGGTTACGTGTCAGATGTGTAGTCAAGCAGTAATTTGTCGCCATAGCTGCAAATATTAGCCGGTAATATGAAGTGTTGTCAGCTAAAGTCTGATGATGCAGACGACCGTAAGGACGAAGTACCCAAGAGTACCGCTAGGCCGCGCCTCTTTAGCTCAGTGGTAGAGCACTGGTCTAATAAACCAGCGGTCGTAAGTTCCATCCTCACAGGAGAAAGATGAATTTTGGAAATCAGTTGCGCGTCGTGGCCGTATAGCAAACAGTACCTGTGATGACGAACAATTAGCGACAGGCGTTTTTTTAAGAATCACTCTCAGATGCGATTAAGGCGAATGGCGCAGATAAAGCATTTGCCAAAGCGGTACAGCATAAGGTGGGACGAGGCAGTCTGAATTACATTTTATAGATGTATTTCTCACATATCTCAGAGCCTCTCGCGATATTCGTCGTCGTCGTCGTCGTCGTCGTCGTCGCCGCCGCTTCTGCAGAAGTAGCAAATGGCAATCGTAGCAAATGCGGCGAGGGACGCCCTGCCTTCGATTCCGAATGCACAAAGTGTGTGGTCTTGTTTCACAGTCTATATTTGGTCGGTCTCGTCAGAGGTTGAATGTAACGAATGGGTGGGAAAGAGCAAGGGGCAGCGGCTGTGTAGAACGAAAACACAAATCCTCAGGGGTGTGAGCGTTTCGAGATGAGTCGTATACATGTAAATGTTGGTCGTCAGTGACCGTGTGGCCTAATGGATAAGGCGTCGGACTTCGGATCTGAAGATTACAGGTTCGAATGCTGTCACGCTTGTGTTTTTCCAGTTCTGAAAAAGAAACATAACGTTTTAATGTAGCAATTGAGCAGTACGAAACCGTCTGAATGTTGCTGTTGACCATTTTTTGCTTGGAGATGCTCTTGAGCTTGAAACACACACAACAAGACCGGTGTTAACTAGCGAAATGGTCGGCAGAGTGCCGACACAGCGAGTTTTGACTATCACTTGCACATCTAAAACAACGTCGGAAAGTAACTCGTTCGGCTTTTGAGTCACATAAAGTATGTGCGTTAATTTTGACGCCACTAGCTCTGCATGTTGTCATGCAATTTCTTTACCTCTCAGAAATGATTATGACATAAAAGTGAAGTACGTGACGAGTGTGACGTTAGGAAAACATTAGGCATCATGGAGAGATTCTGTATGGGACCACCCAACACAAACGAGTACTGTGTGACGTGCTACCCGGCAGTTATTCACCGAGGTAGCCGGCTAGCTCAGTCGGTAGAGCGTCAGACTCTTAATCCCAGGGTCGTGGGTTCGAGCCAGACGCTGGGCGGAACGGAATTTTGTTCCGCTGCAAGTGTAAATTACCGTTTTTCTGATTAACGAGATTTAATGGAAATAGCAACTTTAAACTTTGCCTACGTCTCTGTCAGTCGCAAGGAAGCTGTATTTGAAGGTGAAGGTGATTTTGTAGACATGTGTGAAAGACATGTTCTGAAATGCAAGTGTTGTTGTTTGGAGAGCACATCGGTTACGTGTCAGATGTGTAGTCAAGCAGTAATTTGTCACCATAGCTGCAAATATTAGCCGGTAATATGAAGTGTTGTCAGCTAAAGTCTGATGATGCAGACGACCGTAAGGACGAAGTACCCAAGAGTACCGCTAGGCCGCGCCTCTTTAGCTCAGTGGTAGAGCACTGGTCTAATAAACCAGCGGTCGTAAGTTCCATCCTCACAGGAGAAAGATGAATTTTGGAAATCAGTTGCGCGTCGTGGCCGTATAGCAAACAGTACCTGTGATGACGAACAATTAGCGACAGGCGTTTTTTTAAGAATCACTCTCAGATGCGATTAAGGCGAATGGCGCAGATAAAGCATTTGCCAAAGCGGTACAGCATAAGGTGGGACGAGGCAGTCTGAATTACATTTTATAGATGTATTTCTCACATATCTCAGAGCCTCTCGCGATATTCGTCGTCGTCGTCGTCGTCGTCGTCGCCGCCGCCGCCGCTTCTGCAGAAGTAGCAAATGGCAATCGTAGCAAATGCGGCGAGGGACGCCCTGCCTTCGATTCCGAATGCACAAAGTGTGTGGTCTTGTTTCACAGTCTATATTTGGTCGGTCTCGTCAGAGGTTGAATGTAACGAATGGGTGGGAAAGAGCAAGGGGCAGCGGCTGTGTAGAACGAAAACACAAATCCTCAGGGGTGTGAGCGTTTCGAGATGAGTCGTATACATGTAAATGTTGGTCGTCAGTGACCGTGTGGCCTAATGGATAAGGCGTCGGACTTCGGATCTGAAGATTACAGGTTCGAATGCTGTCACGCTTGTGTTTTTCCAGTTCTGAAAAAGAAACATAACGTTTTAATGTAGCAATTGAGCAGTACGAAACCGTCTGAATGTTGCTGTTGACCATTTTTTGCTTGGAGATGCTCTTGAGCTTGAAACACACACAACAAGACCGGTGTTAACTAGCGAAATGGTCGGCAGAGTGCCGACACAGCGAGTTTTGACTATCACTTGCACATCTAAAACAACGTCGGAAAGTAACTCGTTCGGCTTTTGAGTCACATAAAGTATGTGCGTTAATTTTGACGCCACTAGCTCTGCATGTTGTCATGCAATTTCTTTACCTCTCAGAAATGATTATGACATAAAAGTGAAGTACGTGACGAGTGTGACGTTAGGAAAACATTAGGCATCATGGAGAGATTCTGTATGGGACCACCCAACACAAACGAGTACTGTGTGACGTGCTACCCGGCAGTTATTCACCGAGGTAGCCGGCTAGCTCAGTCGGTAGAGCGTCAGACTCTTAATCCCAGGGTCGTGGGTTCGAGCCAGACGCTGGGCGGAACGGAATTTTGTTCCGCTGCAAGTGTAAATTACCGTTTTTCTGATTAACGAGATTTAATGGAAATAGCAACTTTAAACTTTGCCTACGTCTCTGTCAGTCGCAAGGAAGCTGTATTTGAAGGTGAAGGTGATTTTGTAGACATGTGTGAAAGACATGTTCTGAAATGCAAGTGTTGTTGTTTGGAGAGCACATCGGTTACGTGTCAGATGTGTAGTCAAGCAGTAATTTGTCACCATAGCTGCAAATATTAGCCGGTAATATGAAGTGTTGTCAGCTAAAGTCTGATGATGCAGACGACCGTAAGGACGAAGTACCCAAGAGTACCGCTAGGCCGCGCCTCTTTAGCTCAGTGGTAGAGCACTGGTCTAATAAACCAGCGGTCGTAAGTTCCATCCTCACAGGAGAAAGATGAATTTTGGAAATCAGTTGCGCGTCGTGGCCGTATAGCAAACAGTACCTGTGATGACGAACAATTAGCGACAGGCGTTTTTTTAAGAATCACTCTCAGATGCGATTAAGGCGAATGGCGCAGATAAAGCATTTGCCAAAGCGGTACAGCATAAGGTGGGACGAGGCAGTCTGAATTACATTTTATAGATGTATTTCTCACATATCTCAGAGCCTCTCGCGATATTCGTCGTCGTCGTCGTCGTCGTCGTCGCCGCCGCCGCCGCTTCTGCAGAAGTAGCAAATGGCAATCGTAGCAAATGCGGCGAGGGACGCCCTGCCTTCGATTCCGAATGCACAAAGTGTGTGGTCTTGTTTCACAGTCTATATTTGGTCGGTCTCGTCAGAGGTTGAATGTAACGAATGGGTGGGAAAGAGCAAGGGGCAGCGGCTGTGTAGAACGAAAACACAAATCCTCAGGGGTGTGAGCGTTTCGAGATGAG
The DNA here is from genome assembly GCF_023897955.1 of Schistocerca gregaria. Classification (NCBI taxonomy): domain Eukaryota; kingdom Metazoa; phylum Arthropoda; class Insecta; order Orthoptera; family Acrididae; genus Schistocerca; species Schistocerca gregaria. The sequence continues at coordinate 5,028,520 of NW_026061764.1, read as the reverse complement.
TCGTATACATGTAAATGTTGGTCGTCAGTGACCGTGTGGCCTAATGGATAAGGCGTCGGACTTCGGATCTGAAGATTACAGGTTCGAATGCTGTCACGCTTGTGTTTTCCAGTTCTGAAAAAGAAACATAACGTTTTAATGTAGCAATTGAGCAGTACGAAACCGTCTGAATGTTGCTGTTGACCATTTTTTGCTTGGAGATGCTCTTGAGCTTGAAACACACACAACAAGACCGATGTTAACTAGCGAAATGGTCGGCAGAGTGCCGACACAGCGAGTTTTGACTATCACTTGCACATCTAAAACAACGTCGGAAAGTAACTCGTTCGGCTTTTGAGTCACATAAAGTATGTGCGTTAATTTTGACGCCACTAGCTCTGCATGTTGTCATGCAATTTCTTTACCTCTCAGAAATGATTATGACATAAAAGTGAAGTACGTGACGAGTGTGACGTTAGGAAAACATTAGGCATCATGGAGAGATTCTGTATGGGACCACCCAACACAAACGAGTACTGTGTGACGTGCTACCCGGCAGTTATTCACCGAGGTAGCCGGCTAGCTCAGTCGGTAGAGCGTCAGACTCTTAATCCCAGGGTCGTGGGTTCGAGCCAGACGCTGGGCGGAACGGAATTTTGTTCCGCTGCAAGTGTAAATTACCGTTTTTCTGATTAACGAGATTTAATGGAAATAGCAACTTTAAACTTTGCCTACGTCTCTGTCAGTCGCAAGGAAGCTGTATTTGAAGGTGAAGGTGATTTTGTAGACATGTGTGAAAGACATGTTCTGAAATGCAAGTGTTGTTGTTTGGAGAGCACATCGGTTACGTGTCAGATGTGTAGTCAAGCAGTAATTTGTCACCATAGCTGCAAATATTAGCCGGTAATATGAAGTGTTGTCAGCTAAAGTCTGATGATGCAGACGACCGTAAGGACGAAGTACCCAAGAGTACCGCTAGGCCGCGCCTCTTTAGCTCAGTGGTAGAGCACTGGTCTAATAAACCAGCGGTCGTAAGTTCCATCCTCACAGGAGAAAGATGAATTTTGGAAATCAGTTGCGCGTCGTGGCCGTATAGCAAACAGTACCTGTGATGACGAACAATTAGCGACAGGCGTTTTTTTAAGAATCACTCTCAGATGCGATTAAGGCGAATGGCGCAGATAAAGCATTTGCCAAAGCGGTACAGCATAAGGTGGGACGAGGCAGTCTGAATTACATTTTATAGATGTATTTCTCACATATCTCAGAGCCTCTCGCGATATTCGTCGTCGTCGTCGTCGTCGTCGTCGTCGCCGCCGCCGCCGCTTCTGCAGAAGTAGCAAATGGCAATCGTAGCAAATGCGGCGAGGGACGCCCTGCCTTCGATTCCGAATGCACAAAGTGTGTGGTCTTGTTTCACAGTCTATATTTGGTCGGTCTCGTCAGAGGTTGAATGTAACGAATGGGTGGGAAAGAGCAAGGGGCAGCGGCTGTGTAGAACGAAAACACAAATCCTCAGGGGTGTGAGCGTTTCGAGATGAGTCGTATACATGTAAATGTTGGTCGTCAGTGACCGTGTGGCCTAATGGATAAGGCGTCGGACTTCGGATCTGAAGATTACAGGTTCGAATGCTGTCACGCTTGTGTTTTCCAGTTCTGAAAAAGAAACATAACGTTTTAATGTAGCAATTGAGCAGTACGAAACCGTCTGAATGTTGCTGTTGACCATTTTTTGCTTGGAGATGCTCTTGAGCTTGAAACACACACAACAAGACCGATGTTAACTAGCGAAATGGTCGGCAGAGTGCCGACACAGCGAGTTTTGACTATCACTTGCACATCTAAAACAACGTCGGAAAGTAACTCGTTCGGCTTTTGAGTCACATAAAGTATGTGCGTTAATTTTGACGCCACTAGCTCTGCATGTTGTCATGCAATTTCTTTACCTCTCAGAAATGATTATGACATAAAAGTGAAGTACGTGACGAGTGTGACGTTAGGAAAACATTAGGCATCATGGAGAGATTCTGTATGGGACCACCCAACACAAACGAGTACTGTGTGACGTGCTACCCGGCAGTTATTCACCGAGGTAGCCGGCTAGCTCAGTCGGTAGAGCGTCAGACTCTTAATCCCAGGGTCGTGGGTTCGAGCCAGACGCTGGGCGGAACGGAATTTTGTTCCGCTGCAAGTGTAAATTACCGTTTTTCTGATTAACGAGATTTAATGGAAATAGCAACTTTAAACTTTGCCTACGTCTCTGTCAGTCGCAAGGAAGCTGTATTTGAAGGTGAAGGTGATTTTGTAGACATGTGTGAAAGACATGTTCTGAAATGCAAGTGTTGTTGTTTGGAGAGCACATCGGTTACGTGTCAGATGTGTAGTCAAGCAGTAATTTGTCACCATAGCTGCAAATATTAGCCGGTAATATGAAGTGTTGTCAGCTAAAGTCTGATGATGCAGACGACCGTAAGGACGAAGTACCCAAGAGTACCGCTAGGCCGCGCCTCTTTAGCTCAGTGGTAGAGCACTGGTCTAATAAACCAGCGGTCGTAAGTTCCATCCTCACAGGAGAAAGATGAATTTTGGAAATCAGTTGCGCGTCGTGGCCGTATAGCAAACAGTACCTGTGATGACGAACAATTAGCGACAGGCGTTTTTTTAAGAATCACTCTCAGATGCGATTAAGGCGAATGGCGCAGACAAAGCATTTGCCAAAGCGGTACAGCATAAGGTGGGACGAGGCAGTCTGAATTACATTTTATAGATGTATTTCTCACATATCTCAGAGCCTCTCGCGATATTCGTCGTCGTCGTCGTCGTCGTCGCCGCCGCCGCCGCCGCTTCTGCAGAAGTAGCAAATGGCAATCGTAGCAAATGCGGCGAGGGACGCCCTGCCTTCGATTCCGAATGCACAAAGTGTGTGGTCTTGTTTCACAGTCTATATTTGGTCGGTCTCGTCAGAGGTTGAATGTAACGAATGGGTGGGAAAGAGCAAGGGGCAGCGGCTGTGTAGAACGAAAACACAAATCCTCAGGGGTGTGAGCGTTTCGAGATGAGTCGTATACATGTAAATGTTGGTCGTCAGTGACCGTGTGGCCTAATGGATAAGGCGTCGGACTTCGGATCTGAAGATTACAGGTTCGAATGCTGTCACGCTTGTGTTTTTCCAGTTCTGAAAAAGAAACATAACGTTTTAATGTAGCAATTGAGCAGTACGAAACCGTCTGAATGTTGCTGTTGACCATTTTTTGCTTGGAGATGCTCTTGAGCTTGAAACACACACAACAAGACCGGTGTTAACTAGCGAAATGGTCGGCAGAGTGCCGACACAGCGAGTTTTGACTATCACTTGCACATCTAAAACAACGTCGGAAAGTAACTCGTTCGGCTTTTGAGTCACATAAAGTATGTGCGTTAATTTTGACGCCACTAGCTCTGCATGTTGTCATGCAATTTCTTTACCTCTCAGAAATGATTATGACATAAAAGTGAAGTACGTGACGAGTGTGACGTTAGGAAAACATTAGGCATCATGGAGAGATTCTGTATGGGACCACCCAACACAAACGAGTACTGTGTGACGTGCTACCCGGCAGTTATTCACCGAGGTAGCCGGCTAGCTCAGTCGGTAGAGCGTCAGACTCTTAATCCCAGGGTCGTGGGTTCGAGCCAGACGCTGGGCGGAACGGAATTTTGTTCCGCTGCAAGTGTAAATTACCGTTTTTCTGATTAACGAGATTTAATGGAAATAGCAACTTTAAACTTTGCCTACGTCTCTGTCAGTCGCAAGGAAGCTGTATTTGAAGGTGAAGGTGATTTTGTAGACATGTGTGAAAGACATGTTCTGAAATGCAAGTGTTGTTGTTTGGAGAGCACATCGGTTACGTGTCAGATGTGTAGTCAAGCAGTAATTTGTCGCCATAGCTGCAAATATTAGCCGGTAATATGAAGTGTTGTCAGCTAAAGTCTGATGATGCAGACGACCGTAAGGACGAAGTACCCAAGAGTACCGCTAGGCCGCGCCTCTTTAGCTCAGTGGTAGAGCACTGGTCTAATAAACCAGCGGTCGTAAGTTCCATCCTCACAGGAGAAAGATGAATTTTGGAAATCAGTTGCGCGTCGTGGCCGTATAGCAAACAGTACCTGTGATGACGAACAATTAGCGACAGGCGTTTTTTTAAGAATCACTCTCAGATGCGATTAAGGCGAATGGCGCAGATAAAGCATTTGCCAAAGCGGTACAGCATAAGGTGGGACGAGGCAGTCTGAATTACATTTTATAGATGTATTTCTCACATATCTCAGAGCCTCTCGCGATATTCGTCGTCGTCGTCGTCGTCGTCGTCGCCGCCGCTTCTGCAGAAGTAGCAAATGGCAATCGTAGCAAATGCGGCGAGGGACGCCCTGCCTTCGATTCCGAATGCACAAAGTGTGTGGTCTTGTTTCACAGTCTATATTTGGTCGGTCTCGTCAGAGGTTGAATGTAACGAATGGGTGGGAAAGAGCAAGGGGCAGCGGCTGTGTAGAACGAAAACACAAATCCTCAGGGGTGTGAGCGTTTCGAGATGAGTCGTATACATGTAAATGTTGGTCGTCAGTGACCGTGTGGCCTAATGGATAAGGCGTCGGACTTCGGATCTGAAGATTACAGGTTCGAATGCTGTCACGCTTGTGTTTTTCCAGTTCTGAAAAAGAAACATAACGTTTTAATGTAGCAATTGAGCAGTACGAAACCGTCTGAATGTTGCTGTTGACCATTTTTTGCTTGGAGATGCTCTTGAGCTTGAAACACACACAACAAGACCGGTGTTAACTAGCGAAATGGTCGGCAGAGTGCCGACACAGCGAGTTTTGACTATCACTTGCACATCTAAAACAACGTCGGAAAGTAACTCGTTCGGCTTTTGAGTCACATAAAGTATGTGCGTTAATTTTGACGCCACTAGCTCTGCATGTTGTCATGCAATTTCTTTACCTCTCAGAAATGATTATGACATAAAAGTGAAGTACGTGACGAGTGTGACGTTAGGAAAACATTAGGCATCATGGAGAGATTCTGTATGGGACCACCCAACACAAACGAGTACTGTGTGACGTGCTACCCGGCAGTTATTCACCGAGGTAGCCGGCTAGCTCAGTCGGTAGAGCGTCAGACTCTTAATCCCAGGGTCGTGGGTTCGAGCCAGACGCTGGGCGGAACGGAATTTTGTTCCGCTGCAAGTGTAAATTACCGTTTTTCTGATTAACGAGATTTAATGGAAATAGCAACTTTAAACTTTGCCTACGTCTCTGTCAGTCGCAAGGAAGCTGTATTTGAAGGTGAAGGTGATTTTGTAGACATGTGTGAAAGACATGTTCTGAAATGCAAGTGTTGTTGTTTGGAGAGCACATCGGTTACGTGTCAGATGTGTAGTCAAGCAGTAATTTGTCGCCATAGCTGCAAATATTAGCCGGTAATATGAAGTGTTGTCAGCTAAAGTCTGATGATGCAGACGACCGTAAGGACGAAGTACCCAAGAGTACCGCTAGGCCGCGCCTCATTAGCTCAGTGGTAGAGCACTGGTCTAATAAACCAGCGGTCGTAAGTTCCATCCTCACAGGAGAAAGATGAATTTTGGAAATCAGTTGCGCGTCGTGGCCGTATAGCAAACAGTACCTGTGATGACGAACAATTAGCGACAGGCGTTTTTTTAAGAATCACTCTCAGATGCGATTAAGGCGAATGGCGCAGATAAAGCATTTGCCAAAGCGGTACAGCATAAGGTGGGACGAGGCAGTCTGAATTACATTTTATAGATGTATTTCTCACATATCTCAGAGCCTCTCGCGATATTCGTCGTCGTCGTCGTCGTCGTCGTCGTCGCCGCCGCCGCCGTTTCTGCAGAAGTAGCAAATGGCAATCGTAGCAAATGCGGCGAGGGACGCCCTGCCTTCGATTCCGAATGCACAAAGTGTGTGGTCTTGTTTCACAGTCTATATTTGGTCGGTCTCGTCAGAGGTTGAATGTAACGAATGGGTGGGAAAGAGCAAGGGGCAGCGGCTGTGTAGAACGAAAACACAAATCCTCAGGGGTGTGAGCGTTTCGAGATGAGTCGTATACATGTAAATGTTGGTCGTCAGTGACCGTGTGGCCTAATGGATAAGGCGTCGGACTTCGGATCTGAAGATTACAGGTTCGAATGCTGTCACGCTTGTGTTTTTCCAGTTCTGAAAAAGAAACATAACGTTTTAATGTAGCAATTGAGCAGTACGAAACCGTCTGAATGTTGCTGTTGACCATTTTTTGCTTGGAGATGCTCTTGAGCTTGAAACACACACAACAAGACCGGTGTTAACTAGCGAAATGGTCGGCAGAGTGCCGACACAGCGAGTTTTGACTATCACTTGCACATCTAAAACAACGTCGGAAAGTAACTCGTTCGGCTTTTGAGTCACATAAAGTATGTGCGTTAATTTTGACGCGACTAGCTGTGCATGTTGTCATGCAATTTCTTTACCTCTCAGAAATGATTATGACATAAAAGTGAAGTACGTGACGAGTGTGACGTTAGGAAAACATTAGGCATCATGGAGAGATTCTGTATGGGACCACCCAACACAAACGAGTACTGTGTGACGTGCTACCCGGCAGTTATTCACCGAGGTAGCCGGCTAGCTCAGTCGGTAGAGCGTCAGACTCTTAATCCCAGGGTCGTGGGTTCGAGCCAGACGCTGGGCGGAACGGAATTTTGTTCCGCTGCAAGTGTAAATTACCGTTTTTCTGATTAACGAGATTTAATGGAAATAGCAACTTTAAACTTTGCCTACGTCTCTGTCAGTCGCAAGGAAGCTGTATTTGAAGGTGAAGGTGATTTTGTAGACATGTGTGAAAGACATGTTCTGAAATGCAAGTGTTGTTGTTTGGAGAGCACATCGGTTACGTGTCAGATGTGTAGTCAAGCAGTAATTTGTCGCCATAGCTGCAAATATTAGCCGGTAATATGAAGTGTTGTCAGCTAAAGTCTGATGATGCAGACGACCGTAAGGACGAAGTACCCAAGAGTACCGCTAGGCCGCGCCTCTTTAGCTCAGTGGTAGAGCACTGGTCTAATAAACCAGCGGTCGTAAGTTCCATCCTCACAAGAGAAAGATGAATTTTGGAAATCAGTTGCGCGTCGTGGCCGTATAGCAAACAGTACCTGTGATGACGAACAATTAGCGACAGGCGTTTTTTTAAGAATCACTCTCAGATGCGATTAAGGCGAATGGCGCAGATAAAGCATTTGCCAAAGCGGTACAGCATAAGGTGGGACGAGGCAGTCTGAATTACATTTTATGGATGTATTTCTCACATATCTCAGAGCCTCTCGCGATATTCGTCGTCGTCGTCGTCGTCGCCGCCGCCGCCGCTTCTGCAGAAGTAGCAAATGGCAATCGTAGCAAATGCGGCGAGGGACGCCCTGCCTTCGATTCCGAATGCACAAAGTGTGTGGTCTTGTTTCACAGTCTATATTTGGTCGGTCTCGTCAGAGGTTGAATGTAACGAATGGGTGGGAAAGAGCAAGGGGCAGCGGCTGTGTAGAACGAAAACACAAATCCTCAGGGGTGTGAGCGTTTCGAGATGAGTCGTATACATGTAAATGTTGGTCGTCAGTGACCGTGTGGCCTAATGGATAAGGCGTCGGACTTCGGATCTGAAGATTACAGGTTCGAATGCTGTCACGCTTGTGTTTTTCCAGTTCTGAAAAAGAAACATAACGTTTTAATGTAGCAATTGAGCAGTACGAAACCGTCTGAATGTTGCTGTTGACCATTTTTTGCTTGGAGATGCTCTTGAGCTTGAAACACACACAACAAGACCGGTGTTAACTAGCGAAATGGTCGGCAGAGTGCCGACACAGCGAGTTTTGACTATCACTTGCACATCTAAAACAACGTCGGAAAGTAACTCGTTCGGCTTTTGAGTCACATAAAGTATGTGCGTTAATTTTGACGCCACTAGCTCTGCATGTTGTCATGCAATTTCTTTACCTCTCAGAAATGATTATGACATAAAAGTGAAGTACGTGACGAGTGTGACGTTAGGAAAACATTAGGCATCATGGAGAGATTCTGTATGGGACCACCCAACACAAACGAGTACTGTGTGACGTGCTACCCGGCAGTTATTCACCGAGGTAGCCGGCTAGCTCAGTCGGTAGAGCGTCAGACTCTTAATCCCAGGGTCGTGGGTTCGAGCCAGACGCTGGGCGGAACGGAATTTTGTTCCGCTGCAAGTGTAAATTACCGTTTTTCTGATTAACGAGATTTAATGGAAATAGCAACTTTAAACTTTGCCTACGTCTCTGTCAGTCGCAAGGAAGCTGTATTTGAAGGTGAAGGTGATTTTGTAGACATGTGTGAAAGACATGTTCTGAAATGCAAGTGTTGTTGTTTGGAGAGCACATCGGTTACGTGTCAGATGTGTAGTCAAGCAGTAATTTGTCGCCATAGCTGCAAATATTAGCCGGTAATATGAAGTGTTGTCAGCTAAAGTCTGATGATGCAGACGACCGTAAGGACGAAGTACCCAAGAGTACCGCTAGGCCGCGCCTCATTAGCTCAGTGGTAGAGCACTGGTCTAATAAACCAGCGGTCGTAAGTTCCATCCTCACAGGAGAAAGATGAATTTTGGAAATCAGTTGCGCGTCGTGGCCGTATAGCAAACAGTACCTGTGATGACGAACAATTAGCGACAGGCGTTTTTTTAAGAATCACTCTCAGATGCGATTAAGGCGAATGGCGCAGATAAAGCATTTGCCAAAGCGGTACAGCATAAGGTGGGACGAGGCAGTCTGAATTACATTTTATAGATGTATTTCTCACATATCTCAGAGCCTCTCGCGATATTCGTCGTCGTCGTCGTCGTCGTCGTCGTCGCCGCCGCCGCCGTTTCTGCAGAAGTAGCAAATGGCAATCGTAGCAAATGCGGCGAGGGACGCCCTGCCTTCGATTCCGAATGCACAAAGTGTGCGGTCTTGTTTCACAGTCTATATTTGGTCGGTCTCGTCAGAGGTTGAATGTAACGAATGGGTGGGAAAGAGCAAGGGGCAGCGGCTGTGTAGAACGAAAACACAAATCCTCAGGGGTGTGAGCGTTTCGAGATGAGTCGTATACATGTAAATGTTGGTCGTCAGTGACCGTGTGGCCTAATGGATAAGGCGTCGGACTTCGGATCTGAAGATTACAGGTTCGAATGCTGTCACGCTTGTGTTTTTCCAGTTCTGAAAAAGAAACATAACGTTTTAATGTAGCAATTGAGCAGTACGAAACCGTCTGAATGTTGCTGTTGACCATTTTTTGCTTGGAGATGCTCTTGAGCTTGAAACACACACAACAAGACCGGTGTTAACTAGCGAAATGGTCGGCAGAGTGCCGACACAGCGAGTTTTGACTATCACTTGCACATCTAAAACAACGTCGGAAAGTAACTCGTTCGGCTTTTGAGTCACATAAAGTATGTGCGTTAATTTTGACGCCACTAGCTCTGCATGTTGTCATGCAATTTCTTTACCTCTCAGAAATGATTATGACATAAAAGTGAAGTACGTGACGAGTGTGACGTTAGGAAAACATTAGGCATCATGGAGAGATTCTGTATGGGACCACCCAACGCAAACGAGTACTGTGTGACGTGCTACCCGGCAGTTATTCACCGAGGTAGCCGGCTAGCTCAGTCGGTAGAGCGTCAGACTCTTAATCCCAGGGTCGTGGGTTCGAGCCAGACGCTGGGCGGAACGGAATTTTGTTCCGCTGCAAGTGTAAATTACCGTTTTTCTGATTAACGAGATTTAATGGAAATAGCAACTTTAAACTTTGCCTACGTCTCTGTCAGTCGCAAGGAAGCTGTATTTGAAGGTGAAGGTGATTTTGTAGACATGTGTGAAAGACATGTTCTGAAATGCAAGTGTTGTTGTTTGGAGAGCACATCGGTTACGTGTCAGATGTGTAGTCAAGCAGTAATTTGTCGCCATAGCTGCAAATATTAGCCGGTAATATGAAGTGTTGTCAGCTAAAGTCTGATGATGCAGACGACCGTAAGGACGAAGTACCCAAGAGTACCGCTAGGCCGCGCCTCTTTAGCTCAGTGGTAGAGCACTGGTCTAATAAACCAGCGGTCGTAAGTTCCATCCTCACAGGAGAAAGATGAATTTTGGAAATCAGTTGCGCGTCGTGGCCGTATAGCAAACAGTACCTGTGATGACGAACAATTAGCGACAGGCGTTTTTTTAAGAATCACTCTCAGATGCGATTAAGGCGAATGGCGCAGATAAAGCATTTGCCAAAGCGGTACAGCATAAGGTGGGACGAGGCAGTCTGAATTACATTTATGGATGTATTTTCTCACATATCTCAGAGCCTCTCGCGATATTCGTCGTCGTCGTCGTCGTCGCCGCCGCCGCCGCTTCTGCAGAAGTAGCAAATGGCAATCGTAGCAAATGCGGCGAGGGACGCCCTGCCTTCGATCCGAATGCACAAAGTGTGTGGTCTTGTTTCACAGTCTATATTTGGTCGGTCTCGTCAGAGGTTGAATGTAACGAATGGGTGGGAAAGAGCAAGGGGCAGCGGCTGTGTAGAACGAAAACACAAATCCTCAGGGGTGTGAGCGTTTCGAGATGAGTCGTATACATGTAAATGTTGGTCGTCAGTGACCGTGTGGCCTAATGGATAAGGCGTCGGACTTCGGATCTGAAGATTACAGGTTCGAATGCTGTCACGCTTGTGTTTTTCCAGTTCTGAAAAAGAAACATAACGTTTTAATGTAGCAATTGAGCAGTACGAAACCGTCTGAATGTTGCTGTTGACCATTTTTTGCTTAACACGCGATCTAGTGTTTGAAACACACACAACAAGACCGGTGTTAACTAGCGAAATGGTCGGCAGAGTGCCGACACAGCGAGTTTTGACTATCACTTGCACATCTAAAACAACGTCGGAAAGTAACTCGTTCGGCTTTTGAGTCACATAAAGTATGTGCGTTAATTTTGACGCCACTAGCTCTGCATGTTGTCATGCAATTTCTTTACCTCTCAGAAATGATTATGACATAAAAGTGAAGTACGTGACGAGTGTGACGTTAGGAAAACATTAGGCATCATGGAGAGATTCTGTATGGGACCACCCAACACAAACGAGTACTGTGTGACGTGCTACCCGGCAGTTATTCCCCGAGGTAGCCGGCTAGCTCAGTCGGTAGAGCGTCAGACTCTTAATCCCAGGGTCGTGGGTTCGAGCCAGACGCTGGGCGGAACGGAATTTTGTTCCGCTGCAAGTGTAAATTACCGTTTTTCTGATTAACGAGATTTAATGGAAATAGCAACTTTAAACTTTGCCTACGTCTCTGTCAGTCGCAAGGAAGCTGTATTTGAAGGTGAAGGTGATTTTGTAGACATGTGTGAAAGACATGTTCTGAAATGCAAGTGTTGTTGTTTGGAGAGCACATCGGTTACGTGTCAGATGTGTAGTCAAGCAGTAATTTGTCGCCATAGCTGCAAATATTAGCCGGTAATATGAAGTGTTGTCAGCTAAAGTCTGATGATGCAGACGACCGTAAGGACGAAGTACCCAAGAGTACCGCTAGGCCGCGCCTCTTTAGCTCAGTGGTAGAGCACTGGTCTAATAAACCAGCGGTCGTAAGTTCCATCCTCACAGGAGAAAGATGAATTTTGGAAATCAGTTGCGCGTCGTGGCCTTATAGCAAACAGTACCTGTGATGACGAACAATTAGCGACAGGCCTTTTTTTAAGAATCACTCTCAGATGCGATTAAGGCGAATGGCGCAGATAAAGCATTTGCCAAAGCGGTACAGCATAAGGTGGGACGAGGCAGTCTGAATTACATTTTATAGATGTATTTCTCACATATCTCAGAGCCTCTCGCGATATTCGTCGTCGTCGTCGTCGTCGTCGTCGTCGCCGCCGCCGCCGCTTCTGCAGAAGTAGCAAATGGCAATCGTAGCAAATGCGGCGAGGGACGCCCTGCCTTCGATTCCGAATGCACAAAGTGTGTGGTCTTGTTTCACAGTCTATATTTGGTCGGTCTCGTCAGAGGTTGAATGTAACGAATGGGTGGGAAAGAGCAAGGGGCAGCGGCTGTGTAGAACGAAAACACAAATCCTCAGGGGTGTGAGCGTTTCGAGATGAGTCGTATACATGTAAATGTTGGTCGTCAGTGACCGTGTGGCCTAATGGATAAGGCGTCGGACTTCGGATCTGAAGATTACAGGTTCGAATGCTGTCACGCTTGTGTTTTTCCAGTTCTGAAAAAGAAACATAACGTTTTAATGTAGCAATTGAGCAGTACGAAACCGTCTGAATGTTGCTGTTGACCATTCTTTGCTTGGAGATGCTCTTGAGCTTGAAACACACACAACAAGACCGGTGTTAACTAGCGAAATGGTCGGCAGAGTGCCGACACAGCGAGTTTTGACTATCACTTGCACATCTAAAACAACGTCGGAAAGTAACTCGTTCGGCTTTTGAGTCACATAAAGTATGTGCGTTAATTTTGACGCCACTAGCTCTGCATGTTGTCATGCAATTTCTTTACCTCTCAGAAATGATTATGACATAAAAGTGAAGTACGTGACGAGTGTGACGTTAGGAAAACATTAGGCATCATGGAGAGATTCTGTATGGGACCACCCAACACAAACGAGTACTGTGTGACGTGCTACCCGGCAGTTATTCACCGAGGTAGCCGGCTAGCTCAGTCGGTAGAGCGTCAGACTCTTAATCCCAGGGTCGTGGGTTCGAGCCAGACGCTGGGCGGAACGGAATTTTGTTCCGCTGCAAGTGTAAATTACCGTTTTTCTGATTAACGAGATTTAATGGAAATAGCAACTTTAAACTTTGCCTACGTCTCTGTCAGTCGCAAGGAAGCTGTATTTGAAGGTGAAGGTGATTTTGTAGACATGTGTGAAAGACATGTTCTGAAATGCAAGTGTTGTTGTTTGGAGAGCACATCGGTTACGTGTCAGATGTGTAGTCAAGCAGTAATTTGTCGCCATAGCTGCAAATATTAGCCGGTAATATGAAGTGTTGTCAGCTAAAGTCTGATGATGCAGACGACCGTAAGGACGAAGTACCCAAGAGTACCGCTAGGCCGCGCCTCATTAGCTCAGTGGTAGAGCACTGGTCTAATAAACCAGCGGTCGTAAGTTCCATCCTCACAGGAGAAAGATGAATTTTGGAAATCAGTTGCGCGTCGTGGCCGTATAGCAAACAGTACCTGTGATGACGAACAATTAGCGACAGGCGTTTTTTTAAGAATCACTCTCAGATGCGATTAAGGCGAATGGCGCAGATAAAGCATTTGCCAAAGCGGTACAGCATAAGGTGGGACGAGGCAGTCTGAATTACATTTTATAGATGTATTTCTCACATATCTCAGAGCCTCTCGCGATATTCGTCGTCGTCGTCGTCGTCGCCGCCGCCGCCGTTTCTGCAGAAGTAGCAAATGGCAATCGTAGCAAATGCGGCGAGGGACGCCCTGCCTTCGATTCCGAATGCACAAAGTGTGTGGTCTTGTTTCACAGTCTATATTTGGTCGGTCTCGTCAGAGGTTGAATGTAACGAATGGGTGGGAAAGAGCAAGGGGCAGCGGCTGTGTAGAACGAAAACACAAATCCTCAGGGGTGTGAGCGTTTCGAGATGAGTCGTATACATGTAAATGTTGGTCGTCAGTGACCGTGTGGCCTAATGGATAAGGCGTCGGACTTCGGATCTGAAGATTACAGGTTCGAATGCTGTCACGCTTGTGTTTTTCCAGTTCTGAAAAAGAAACATAACGTTTTAATGTAGCAATTGAGCAGTACGAAACCGTCTGAATGTTGCTGTTGACCATTTTTTGCTTGGAGATGCTCTTGAGCTTGAAACACACACAACAAGACCGGTGTTAACTAGCGAAATGGTCGGCAGAGTGCCGACACAGCGAGTTTTGACTATCACTTGCACATCTAAAACAACGTCGGAAAGTAACTCGTTCGGCTTTTGAGTCACATAAAGTATGTGCGTTAATTTTGACGCCACTAGCTCTGCATGTTGTCATGCAATTTCTTTACCTCTCAGAAATGATTATGACATAAAAGTGAAGTACGTGACGAGTGTGACGTTAGGAAAACATTAGGCATCATGGAGAGATTCTGTATGGGACCACCCAACACAAACGAGTACTGTGTGACGTGCTACCCGGCAGTTATTCACCGAGGTAGCCGGCTAGCTCAGTCGGTAGAGCGTCAGACTCTTAATCCCAGGGTCGTGGGTTCGAGCCAGACGCTGGGCGGAACGGAATTTTGTTCCGCTGCAAGTGTAAATTACCGTTTTTCTGATTAACGAGATTTAATGGAAATAGCAACTTTAAACTTTGCCTACGTCTCTGTCAGTCGCAAGGAAGCTGTATTTGAAGGTGAAGGTGATTTTGTAGACATGTGTGAAAGACATGTTCTGAAATGCAAGTGTTGTTGTTTGGAGAGCACATCGGTTACGTGTCAGATGTGTAGTCAAGCAGTAATTTGTCGCCATAGCTGCAAATATTAGCCGGTAATATGAAGTGTTGTCAGCTAAAGTCTGATGATGCAGACGACCGTAAGGACGAAGTACCCAAGAGTACCGCTAGGCCGCGCCTCTTTAGCTCAGTGGTAGAGCACTGGTCTAATAAACCAGCGGTCGTAAGTTCCATCCTCACAGGAGAAAGATGAATTTTGGAAATCAGTTGCGCGTCGTGGCCGTATAGCAAACAGTACCTGTGATGACGAACAATTAGCGACAGGCGTTTTTTTAAGAATCACTCTCAGATGCGATTAAGGCGAATGGCGCAGATAAAGCATTTGCCAAAGCGGTACAGCATAAGGTGGGACGAGGCAGTCTGAATTACATTTTATGGATGTATTTCTCACATATCTCAGAGCCTCTCGCGATATTCGTCGTCGTCGTCGTCGTCGCCGCCGCCGCCGCTTCTGCAGAAGTAGCAAATGGCAATCGTAGCAAATGCGGCGAGGGACGCCCTGCCTTCGATTCCGAATGCACAAAGTGTGTGGTCTTGTTTCACAGTCTATATTTGGTCGGTCTCGTCAGAGGTTGAATGTAACGAATGGGTGGGAAAGAGCAAGGGGCAGCGGCTGTGTAGAACGAAAACACAAATCCTCAGGGGTGTGAGCGTTTCGAGATGAGTCGTATACATGTAAATGTTGGTCGTCAGTGACCGTGTGGCCTAATGGATAAGGCGTCGGACTTCGGATCTGAAGATTACAGGTTCGAATGCTGTCACGCTTGTGTTTTTCCAGTTCTGAAAAAGAAACATAACGTTTTAATGTAGCAATTGAGCAGTACGAAACCGTCTGAATGTTGCTGTTGACCATTTTTTGCTTGGAGATGCTCTTGAGCTTGAAACACACACAACAAGACCGGTGTTAACTAGCGAAATGGTCGGCAGAGTGCCGACACAGCGAGTTTTGACTATCACTTGCACATCTAAAACAACGTCGGAAAGTAACTCGTTCGGCTTTTGAGTCACATAAAGTATGTGCGTTAATTTTGACGCCACTAGCTCTGCATGTTGTCATGCAATTTCTTTACCTCTCAGAAATGATTATGACATAAAAGTGAAGTACGTGACGAGTGTGACGTTAGGAAAACATTAGGCATCATGGAGAGATTCTGTATGGGACCACCCAACACAAACGAGTACTGTGTGACGTGCTACCCGGCAGTTATTCACAGAGGTAGCCGGCTAGCTCAGTCGGTAGAGCGTCAGACTCTTAATCCCAGGGTCGTGGGTTCGAGCCAGACGCTGGGCGGAACGGAATTTTGTTCCGCTGCAAGTGTAAATTACCGTTTTTCTGATTAACGAGATTTAATGGAAATAGCAACTTTAAACTTTGCCTACGTCTCTGTCAGTCGCAAGGAAGCTGTATTTGAAGGTGAAGGTGATTTTGTAGACATGTGTGAAAGACATGTTCTGAAATGCAAGTGTTGTTGTTTGGAGAGCACATCGGTTACGTGTCAGATGTGTAGTCAAGCAGTAATTTGTCGCCATAGCTGCAAATATTAGCCGGTAATATGAAGTGTTGTCAGCTAAAGTCTGATGATGCAGACGACCGTAAGGACGAAGTACCCAAGAGTACCGCTAGGCCGCGCCTCATTAGCTCAGTGGTAGAGCACTGGTCTAATAAACCAGCGGTCGTAAGTTCCATCCTCACAGGAGAAAGATGAATTTTGGAAATCAGTAGCGCGTCGTGGCCTTATAGCAAACAGTACCTGTGATGACGAACAATTAGCGACAGGCCTTTTTTTAAGAATCACTCTCAGATGCGATTAAGGCGAATGGCGCAGATAAAGCATTTGCCAAAGCGGTACAGCATAAGGTGGGACGAGGCAGTCTGAATTACATTTTATAGATGTATTTCTCACATATCTCAGAGCCTCTCGCGATATTCGTCGTCGTCGTCGTCGTCGTCGTCGTCGCCGCCGCCGCCGCTTCTGCAGAAGTAGCAAATGGCAATCGTAGCAAATGCGGCGAGGGACGCCCTGCCTTCGATTCCGAATGCACAAAGTGTGTGGTCTTGTTTCACAGTCTATATTTGGTCGGTCTCGTCAGAGGTTGAATGTAACGAATGGGTGGGAAAGAGCAAGGGGCAGCGGCTGTGTAGAACGAAAACACAAATCCTCAGGGGTGTGAGCGTTTCGAGATGAGTCGTATACATGTAAATGTTGGTCGTCAGTGACCGTGTGGCCTAATGGATAAGGCGTCGGACTTCGGATCTGAAGATTACAGGTTCGAATGCTGTCACGCTTGTGTTTTTCCAGTTCTGAAAAAGAAACATAACGTTTTAATGTAGCAATTGAGCAGTACGAAACCGTCTGAATGTTGCTGTTGACCATTCTTTGCTTGGAGATGCTCTTGAGCTTGAAACACACACAACAAGACCGGTGTTAACTAGCGAAATGGTCGGCAGAGTGCCGACACAGCGAGTTTTGACTATCACTTGCACATCTAAAACAACGTCGGAAAGTAACTCGTTCGGCTTTTGAGTCACATAAAGTATGTGCGTTAATTTTGACGCCACTAGCTCTGCATGTTGTCATGCAATTTCTTTACCTCTCAGAAATGATTATGACATAAAAGTGAAGTACGTGACGAGTGTGACGTTAGGAAAACATTAGGCATCATGGAGAGATTCTGTATGGGACCACCCAACACAAACGAGTACTGTGTGACGTGCTACCCGGCAGTTATTCACCGAGGTAGCCGGCTAGCTCAGTCGGTAGAGCGTCAGACTCTTAATCCCAGGGTCGTGGGTTCGAGCCAGACGCTGGGCGGATCGGAATTTTGTTCCGCTGCAAGTGTAAATTACCGTTTTTCTGATTAACGAGATTTAATGGAAATAGCAACTTTAAACTTTGCCTACGTCTCTGTCAGTCGCAAGGAAGCTGTATTTGAAGGTGAAGGTGATTTTGTAGACATGTGTGAAAGACATGTTCTGAAATGCAAGTGTTGTTGTTTGGAGAGCACATCGGTTACGTGTCAGATGTGTAGTCAAGCAGTAATTTGTCACCATAGCTGCAAATATTAGCCGGTAATATGAAGTGTTGTCAGCTAAAGTCTGATGATGCAGACGACCGTAAGGACGAAGTACCCAAGAGTACCGCTAGGCCGCGCCTCTTTAGCTCAGTGGTAGAGCACTGGTCTAATAAACCAGCGGTCGTAAGTTCCATCCTCACAGGAGAAAGATGAATTTTGGAAATCAGTTGCGCGTCGTGGCCGTATAGCAAACAGTACCTGTGATGACGAACAATTAGCGACAGGCGTTTTTTTAAGAATCACTCTCAGATGCGATTAAGGCGAATGGCGCAGATAAAGCATTTGCCAAAGCGGTACAGCATAAGGTGGGACGAGGCAGTCTGAATTACATTTTATAGATGTATTTCTCACATATCTCAGAGCCTCTCGCGATATTCGTCGTCGTCGTCGTCGTCGTCGTCGCCGCCGCCGCCGCTTCTGCAGAAGTAGCAAATGGCAATCGTAGCAAATGCGGCGAGGGACGCCCTGCCTTCGATTCCGAATGCACAAAGTGTGTGGTCTTGTTTCACAGTCTATATTTGGTCGGTCTCGTCAGAGGTTGAATGTAACGAATGGGTGGGAAAGAGCAAGGGGCAGCGGCTGTGTAGAACGAAAACACAAATCCTCAGGGGTGTGAGCGTTTCGAGATGAGTCGTATACATGTAAATGTTGGTCGTCAGTGACCGTGTGGCCTAATGGATAAGGCGTCGGACTTCGGATCTGAAGATTACAGGTTCGAATGCTGTCACGCTTGTGTTTTTCCAGTTCTGAAAAAGAAACATAACGTTTTAATGTAGCAATTGAGCAGTACGAAACCGTCTGAATGTTGCTGTTGACCATTCTTTGCTTGGAGATGCTCTTGAGCTTGAAACACACACAACAAGACCGGTGTTAACTAGCGAAATGGTCGGCAGAGTGCCGACACAGCGAGTTTTGACTATCACTTGCACATCTAAAACAACGTCGGAAAGTAACTCGTTCGGCTTTTGAGTCACATAAAGTATGTGCGTTAATTTTGACGCCACTAGCTCTGCATGTTGTCATGCAATTTCTTTACCTCTCAGAAATGATTATGACATAAAAGTGAAGTACGTGACGAGTGTGACGTTAGGAAAAC
Source organism: Schistocerca gregaria (assembly GCF_023897955.1). Classification (NCBI taxonomy): domain Eukaryota; kingdom Metazoa; phylum Arthropoda; class Insecta; order Orthoptera; family Acrididae; genus Schistocerca; species Schistocerca gregaria. The sequence goes on along the minus strand of NW_026061764.1, from coordinate 5,009,844 downwards.
ATTAGGCATCATGGAGAGATTCTGTATGGGACCACCCAACACAAACGAGTACTGTGTGACGTGCTACCCGGCAGTTATTCACCGAGGTAGCCGGCTAGCTCAGTCGGTAGAGCGTCAGACTCTTAATCCCAGGGTCGTGGGTTCGAGCCAGACGCTGGGCGGATCGGAATTTTGTTCCGCTGCAAGTGTAAATTACCGTTTTTCTGATTAACGAGATTTAATGGAAATAGCAACTTTAAACTTTGCCTACGTCTCTGTCAGTCGCAAGGAAGCTGTATTTGAAGGTGAAGGTGATTTTGTAGACATGTGTGAAAGACATGTTCTGAAATGCAAGTGTTGTTGTTTGGAGAGCACATCGGTTACGTGTCAGATGTGTAGTCAAGCAGTAATTTGTCACCATAGCTGCAAATATTAGCCGGTAATATGAAGTGTTGTCAGCTAAAGTCTGATGATGCAGACGACCGTAAGGACGAAGTACCCAAGAGTACCGCTAGGCCGCGCCTCTTTAGCTCAGTGGTAGAGCACTGGTCTAATAAACCAGCGGTCGTAAGTTCCATCCTCACAGGAGAAAGATGAATTTTGGAAATCAGTTGCGCGTCGTGGCCGTATAGCAAACAGTACCTGTGATGACGAACAATTAGCGACAGGCGTTTTTTTAAGAATCACTCTCAGATGCGATTAAGGCGAATGGCGCAGATAAAGCATTTGCCAAAGCGGTACAGCATAAGGTGGGACGAGGCAGTCTGAATTACATTTTATAGATGTATTTCTCACATATCTCAGAGCCTCTCGCGATATTCGTCGTCGTCGTCGTCGTCGTCGTCGCCGCCGCCGCCGCTTCTGCAGAAGTAGCAAATGGCAATCGTAGCAAATGCGGCGAGGGACGCCCTGCCTTCGATTCCGAATGCACAAAGTGTGTGGTCTTGTTTCACAGTCTATATTTGGTCGGTCTCGTCAGAGGTTGAATGTAACGAATGGGTGGGAAAGAGCAAGGGGCAGCGGCTGTGTAGAACGAAAACACAAATCCTCAGGGGTGTGAGCGTTTCGAGATGAGTCGTATACATGTAAATGTTGGTCGTCAGTGACCGTGTGGCCTAATGGATAAGGCGTCGGACTTCGGATCTGAAGATTACAGGTTCGAATGCTGTCACGCTTGTGTTTTTCCAGTTCTGAAAAAGAAACATAACGTTTTAATGTAGCAATTGAGCAGTACGAAACCGTCTGAATGTTGCTGTTGACCATTTTTTGCTTGGAGATGCTCTTGAGCTTGAAACACACACAACAAGACCGGTGTTAACTAGCGAAATGGTCGGCAGAGTGCCGACACAGCGAGTTTTGACTATCACTTGCACATCTAAAACAACGTCGGAAAGTAACTCGTTCGGCTTTTGAGTCACATAAAGTATGTGCGTTAATTTTGACGCCACTAGCTCTGCATGTTGTCATGCAATTTCTTTACCTCTCAGAAATGATTATGACATAAAAGTGAAGTACGTGACGAGTGTGACGTTAGGAAAACATTAGGCATCATGGAGAGATTCTGTATGGGACCACCCAACACAAACGAGTACTGTGTGACGTGCTACCCGGCAGTTATTCACAGAGGTAGCCGGCTAGCTCAGTCGGTAGAGCGTCAGACTCTTAATCCCAGGGTCGTGGGTTCGAGCCAGACGCTGGGCGGAACGGAATTTTGTTCCGCTGCAAGTGTAAATTACCGTTTTTCTGATTAACGAGATTTAATGGAAATAGCAACTTTAAACTTTGCCTACGTCTCTGTCAGTCGCAAGGAAGCTGTATTTGAAGGTGAAGGTGATTTTGTAGACATGTGTGAAAGACATGTTCTGAAATGCAAGTGTTGTTGTTTGGAGAGCACATCGGTTACGTGTCAGATGTGTAGTCAAGCAGTAATTTGTCGCCATAGCTGCAAATATTAGCCGGTAATATGAAGTGTTGTCAGCTAAAGTCTGATGATGCAGACGACCGTAAGGACGAAGTACCCAAGAGTACCGCTAGGCCGCGCCTCTTTAGCTCAGTGGTAGAGCACTGGTCTAATAAACCAGCGGTCGTAAGTTCCATCCTCACAGGAGAAAGATGAATTTTGGAAATCAGTTGCGCGTCGTGGCCTTATAGCAAACAGTACCTGTGATGACGAACAATTAGCGACAGGCCTTTTTTTAAGAATCACTCTCAGATGCGATTAAGGCGAATGGCGCAGATAAAGCATTTGCCAAAGCGGTACAGCATAAGGTGGGACGAGGCAGTCTGAATTACATTTTATAGATGTATTTCTCACATATCTCAGAGCCTCTCGCGATATTCGTCGTCGTCGTCGTCGTCGTCGTCGTCGCCGCCTCCGCCGCTTCTGCAGAAGTAGCAAATGGCAATCGTAGCAAATGCGGCGAGGGACGCCCTGCCTTCGATTCCGAATGCACAAAGTGTGTGGTCTTGTTTCACAGTCTATATTTGGTCGGTCTCGTCAGAGGTTGAATGTAACGAATGGGTGGGAAAGAGCAAGGGGCAGCGGCTGTGTAGAACGAAAACACAAATCCTCAGGGGTGTGAGCGTTTCGAGATGAGTCGTATACATGTAAATGTTGGTCGTCAGTGACCGTGTGGCCTAATGGATAAGGCGTCGGACTTCGGATCTGAAGATTACAGGTTCGAATGCTGTCACGCTTGTGTTTTTCCAGTTCTGAAAAAGAAACATAACGTTTTAATGTAGCAATTGAGCAGTACGAAACCGTCTGAATGTTGCTGTTGACCATTTTTTGCTTGGAGATGCTCTTGAGCTTGAAACACACACAACAAGACCGGTGTTAACTAGCGAAATGGTCGGCAGAGTGCCGACACAGCGAGTTTTGACTATCACTTGCACATCTAAAACAACGTCGGAAAGTAACTCGTTCGGCTTTTGAGTCACATAAAGTATGTGCGTTAATTTTGACGCCACTAGCTCTGCATGTTGTCATGCAATTTCTTTACCTCTCAGAAATGATTATGACATAAAAGTGAAGTACGTGACGAGTGTGACGTTAGGAAAACATTAGGCATCATGGAGAGATTCTGTATGGGACCACCCAACACAAACGAGTACTGTGTGACGTGCTACCCGGCAGTTATTCACCGAGGTAGCCGGCTAGCTCAGTCGGTAGAGCGTCAGACTCTTAATCCCAGGGTCGTGGGTTCGAGCCAGACGCTGGGCGGAACGGAATTTTGTTCCGCTGCAAGTGTAAATTACCGTTTTTCTGATTAACGAGATTTAATGGAAATAGCAACTTTAAACTTTGCCTACGTCTCTGTCAGTCGCAAGGAAGCTGTATTTGAAGGTGAAGGTGATTTTGTAGACATGTGTGAAAGACATGTTCTGAAATGCAAGTGTTGTTGTTTGGAGAGCACATCGGTTACGTGTCAGATGTGTAGTCAAGCAGTAATTTGTCGCCATAGCTGCAAATATTAGCCGGTAATATGAAGTGTTGTCAGCTAAAGTCTGATGATGCAGACGACCGTAAGGACGAAGTACCCAAGAGTACCGCTAGGCCGCGCCTCTTTAGCTCAGTGGTAGAGCACTGGTCTAATAAACCAGCGGTCGTAAGTTCCATCCTCACAGGAGAAAGATGAATTTTGGAAATCAGTTGCGCGTCGTGGCCGTATAGCAAACAGTACCTGTGATGACGAACAATTAGCGACAGGCGTTTTTTTAAGAATCACTCTCAGATGCGATTAAGGCGAATGGCGCAGATAAAGCATTTGCCAAAGCGGTACAGCATAAGGTGGGACGAGGCAGTCTGAATTACATTTTATGGATGTATTTCTCACATATCTCAGAGCCTCTCGCGATATTCGTCGTCGTCGTCGTCGTCGCCGCCGCCGCCGCTTCTGCAGAAGTAGCAAATGGCAATCGTAGCAAATGCGGCGAGGGACGCCCTGCCTTCGATTCCGAATGCACAAAGTGTGTGGTCTTGTTTCACAGTCTATATTTGGTCGGTCTCGTCAGAGGTTGAATGTAACGAATGGGTGGGAAAGAGCAAGGGGCAGCGGCTGTGTAGAACGAAAACACAAATCCTCAGGGGTGTGAGCGTTTCGAGATGAGTCGTATACATGTAAATGTTGGTCGTCAGTGACCGTGTGGCCTAATGGATAAGGCGTCGGACTTCGGATCTGAAGATTACAGGTTCGAATGCTGTCACGCTTGTGTTTTTCCAGTTCTGAAAAAGAAACATAACGTTTTAATGTAGCAATTGAGCAGTACGAAACCGTCTGAATGTTGCTGTTGACCATTTTTTGCTTGGAGATGCTCTTGAGCTTGAAACACACACAACAAGACCGGTGTTAACTAGCGAAATGGTCGGCAGAGTGCCGACACAGCGAGTTTTGACTATCACTTGCACATCTAAAACAACGTCGGAAAGTAACTCGTTCGGCTTTTGAGTCACATAAAGTATGTGCGTTAATTTTGACGCCACTAGCTCTGCATGTTGTCATGCAATTTCTTTACCTCTCAGAAATGATTATGACATAAAAGTGAAGTACGTGACGAGTGTGACGTTAGGAAAACATTAGGCATCATGGAGAGATTCTGTATGGGACCACCCAACACAAACGAGTACTGTGTGACGTGCTACCCGGCAGTTATTCACAGAGGTAGCCGGCTAGCTCAGTCGGTAGAGCGTCAGACTCTTAATCCCAGGGTCGTGGGTTCGAGCCAGACGCTGGGCGGAACGGAATTTTGTTCCGCTGCAAGTGTAAATTACCGTTTTTCTGATTAACGAGATTTAATGGAAATAGCAACTTTAAGCTTTGCCTACGTCTCTGTCAGTCGCAAGGAAGCTGTATTTGAAGGTGAAGGTGATTTTGTAGACATGTGTGAAAGACATGTTCTGAAATGCAAGTGTTGTTGTTTGGAGAGCACATCGGTTACGTGTCAGATGTGTAGTCAAGCAGTAATTTGTCGCCATAGCTGCAAATATTAGCCGGTAATATGAAGTGTTGTCAGCTAAAGTCTGATGATGCAGACGACCGTAAGGACGAAGTACCCAAGAGTACCGCTAGGCCGCGCCTCTTTAGCTCAGTGGTAGAGCACTGGTCTAATAAACCAGCGGTCGTAAGTTCCATCCTCACAGGAGAAAGATGAATTTTGGAAATCAGTTGCGCGTCGTGGCCTTATAGCAAACAGTACCTGTGATGACGAACAATTAGCGACAGGCCTTTTTTTAAGAATCACTCTCAGATGCGATTAAGGCGAATGGCGCAGATAAAGCATTTGCCAAAGCGGTACAGCATAAGGTGGGACGAGGCAGTCTGAATTACATTTTATAGATGTATTTCTCACATATCTCAGAGCCTCTCGCGATATTCGTCGTCGTCGTCGTCGTCGTCGTCGTCGTCGTCGCCGCCGCCGCCGCTTCTGCAGAAGTAGCAAATGGCAATCGTAGCAAATGCGGCGAGGGACGCCCTGCCTTCGATTCCGAATGCACAAAGTGTGTGGTCTTGTTTCACAGTCTATATTTGGTCGGTCTCGTCAGAGGTTGAATGTAACGAATGGGTGGGAAAGAGCAAGGGGCAGCGGCTGTGTAGAACGAAAACACAAATCCTCAGGGGTGTGAGCGTTTCGAGATGAGTCGTATACATGTAAATGTTGGTCGTCAGTGACCGTGTGGCCTAATGGATAAGGCGTCGGACTTCGGATCTGAAGATTACAGGTTCGAATGCTGTCACGCTTGTGTTTTTCCAGTTCTGAAAAAGAAACATAACGTTTTAATGTAGCAATTGAGCAGTACGAAACCGTCTGAATGTTGCTGTTGACCATTTTTTGCTTGGAGATGCTCTTGAGCTTGAAACACACACAACAAGACCGGTGTTAACTAGCGAAATGGTCGGCAGAGTGCCGACACAGCGAGTTTTGACTATCACTTGCACATCTAAAACAACGTCGGAAAGTAACTCGTTCGGCTTTTGAGTCACATAAAGTATGTGCGTTAATTTTGACGCCACTAGCTCTGCATGTTGTCATGCAATTTCTTTACCTCTCAGAAATGATTATGACATAAAAGTGAAGTACGTGACGAGTGTGACGTTAGGAAAACATTAGGCATCATGGAGAGATTCTGTATGGGACCACCCAACACAAACGAGTACTGTGTGACGTGCTACCCGGCAGTTATTCACCGAGGTAGCCGGCTAGCTCAGTCGGTAGAGCGTCAGACTCTTAATCCCAGGGTCGTGGGTTCGAGCCAGACGCTGGGCGGAACGGAATTTTGTTCCGCTGCAAGTGTAAATTACCGTTTTTCTGATTAACGAGATTTAATGGAAATAGCAACTTTAAGCTTTGCCTACGTCTCTGTCAGTCGCAAGGAAGCTGTATTTGAAGGTGAAGGTGATTTTGTAGACATGTGTGAAAGACATGTTCTGAAATGCAAGTGTTGTTGTTTGGAGAGCACATCGGTTACGTGTCAGATGTGTAGTCAAGCAGTAATTTGTCGCCATAGCTGCAAATATTAGCCGGTAATATGAAGTGTTGTCAGCTAAAGTCTGATGATGCAGACGACCGTAAGGACGAAGTACCCAAGAGTACCGCTAGGCCGCGCCTCTTTAGCTCAGTGGTAGAGCACTGGTCTAATAAACCAGCGGTCGTAAGTTCCATCCTCACAGGAGAAAGATGAATTTTGGAAATCAGTTGCGCGTCGTGGCCTTATAGCAAACAGTACCTGTGATGACGAACAATTAGCGACAGGCCTTTTTTTAAGAATCACTCTCAGATGCGATTAAGGCGAATGGCGCAGATAAAGCATTTGCCAAAGCGGTACAGCATAAGGTGGGACGAGGCAGTCTGAATTACATTTTATAGATGTATTTCTCACATATCTCAGAGCCTCTCGCGATATTCGTCGTCGTCGTCGTCGTCGTCGTCGTCGTCGTCGCCGCCGCCGCCGCTTCTGCAGAAGTAGCAAATGGCAATCGTAGCAAATGCGGCGAGGGACGCCCTGCCTTCGATTCCGAATGCACAAAGTGTGTGGTCTTGTTTCACAGTCTATATTTGGTCGGTCTCGTCAGAGGTTGAATGTAACGAATGGGTGGGAAAGAGCAAGGGGCAGCGGCTGTGTAGAACGAAAACACAAATCCTCAGGGGTGTGAGCGTTTCGAGATGAGTCGTATACATGTAAATGTTGGTCGTCAGTGACCGTGTGGCCTAATGGATAAGGCGTCGGACTTCGGATCTGAAGATTACAGGTTCGAATGCTGTCACGCTTGTGTTTTTCCAGTTCTGAAAAAGAAACATAACGTTTTAATGTAGCAATTGAGCAGTACGAAACCGTCTGAATGTTGCTGTTGACCATTTTTTGCTTGGAGATGCTCTTGAGCTTGAAACACACACAACAAGACCGGTGTTAACTAGCGAAATGGTCGGCAGAGTGCCGACACAGCGAGTTTTGACTATCACTTGCACATCTAAAACAACGTCGGAAAGTAACTCGTTCGGCTTTTGAGTCACATAAAGTATGTGCGTTAATTTTGACGCCACTAGCTCTGCATGTTGTCATGCAATTTCTTTACCTCTCAGAAATGATTATGACATAAAAGTGAAGTACGTGACGAGTGTGACGTTAGGAAAACATTAGGCATCATGGAGAGATTCTGTATGGGACCACCCAACACAAACGAGTACTGTGTGACGTGCTACCCGGCAGTTATTCACCGAGGTAGCCGGCTAGCTCAGTCGGTAGAGCGTCAGACTCTTAATCCCAGGGTCGTGGGTTCGAGCCAGATGCTGGGCGGAACGGAATTTTGTTCCGCTGCAAGTGTAAATTACCGTTTTTCTGATTAACGAGATTTAATGGAAATAGCAACTTTAAACTTTGCCTACGTCTCTGTCAGTCGCAAGGAAGCTGTATTTGAAGGTGAAGGTGATTTTGTAGACATGTGTGAAAGACATGTTCTGAAATGCAAGTGTTGTTGTTTGGAGAGCACATCGGTTACGTGTCAGATGTGTAGTCAAGCAGTAATTTGTCGCCATAGCTGCAAATATTAGCCGGTAATATGAAGTGTTGTCAGCTAAAGTCTGATGATGCAGACGACCGTAAGGACGAAGTACCCAAGAGTACCGCTAGGCCGCGCCTCTTTAGCTCAGTGGTAGAGCACTGGTCTAATAAACCAGCGGTCGTAAGTTCCATCCTCACAGGAGAAAGATGAATTTTGGAAATCAGTTGCGCGTCGTGGCCGTATAGCAAACAGTACCTGTGATGACGAACAATTAGTGACAGGCGTTTTTTTAAGAATCACTCTCAGATGCGATTAAGGCGAATGGCGCAGATAAAGCATTTGCCAAAGCGGTACAGCATAAGGTGGGACGAGGCAGTCTGAATTACATTTTATAGATGTATTTCTCACATATCTCAGAGCCTCTCGCGATATTCGTCGTCGTCGTCGTCGTCGTCGTCGCCGCCGCCGCCGCTTCTGCAGAAGTAGCAAATGGCAATCGTAGCAAATGCGGCGAGGGACGCCCTGCCTTCGATTCCGAATGCACAAAGTGTGTGGTCTTGTTTCACAGTCTATATTTGGTCGGTCTCGTCAGAGGTTGAATGTAACGAATGGGTGGGAAAGAGCAAGGGGCAGCGGCTGTGTAGAACGAAAACACAAATCCTCAGGGGTGTGAGCGTTTCGAGATGAGTCGTATACATGTAAATGTTGGTCGTCAGTGACCGTGTGGCCTAATGGATAAGGCGTCGGACTTCGGATCTGAAGATTACAGGTTCGAATGCTGTCACGCTTGTGTTTTTCCAGTTCTGAAAAAGAAACATAACGTTTTAATGTAGCAATTGAGCAGTACGAAACCGTCTGAATGTTGCTGTTGACCATTTTTTGCTTGGAGATGCTCTTGAGCTTGAAACACACACAACAAGACCGGTGTTAACTAGCGAAATGGTCGGCAGAGTGCCGACACAGCGAGTTTTGACTATCACTTGCACATCTAAAACAACGTCGGAAAGTAACTCGTTCGGCTTTTGAGTCACATAAAGTATGTGCGTTAATTTTGACGCCACTAGCTCTGCATGTTGTCATGCAATTTCTTTACCTCTCAGAAATGATTATGACATAAAAGTGAAGTACGTGACGAGTGTGACGTTAGGAAAACATTAGGCATCATGGAGAGATTCTGTATGGGACCACCCAACACAAACGAGTACTGTGTGACGTGCTACCCGGCAGTTATTCACCGAGGTAGCCGGCTAGCTCAGTCGGTAGAGCGTCAGACTCTTAATCCCAGGGTCGTGGGTTCGAGCCAGACGCTGGGCGGAACGGAATTTTGTTCCGCTGCAAGTGTAAATTACCGTTTTTCTGATTAACGAGATTTAATGGAAATAGCAACTTTAAACTTTGCCTACGTCTCTGTCAGTCGCAAGGAAGCTGTATTTGAAGGTGAAGGTGATTTTGTAGACATGTGTGAAAGACATGTTCTGAAATGCAAGTGTTGTTGTTTGGAGAGCACATCGGTTACGTGTCAGATGTGTAGTCAAGCAGTAATTTGTCGCCATAGCTGCAAATATTAGCCGGTAATATGAAGTGTTGTCAGCTAAAGTCTGATGATGCAGACGACCGTAAGGACGAAGTACCCAAGAGTACCGCTAGGCCGCGCCTCTTTAGCTCAGTGGTAGAGCACTGGTCTAATAAACCAGCGGTCGTAAGTTCCATCCTCACAGGAGAAAGATGAATTTTGGAAATCAGTTGCGCGTCGTGGCCGTATAGCAAACAGTACCTGTGATGACGAACAATTAGTGACAGGCGTTTTTTTAAGAATCACTCTCAGATGCGATTAAGGCGAATGGCGCAGATAAAGCATTTGCCAAAGCGGTACAGCATAAGGTGGGACGAGGCAGTCTGAATTACATTTTATAGATGTATTTCTCACATATCTCAGAGCCTCTCGCGATATTCGTCGTCGTCGTCGTCGTCGTCGTCGTCGTCGCCGCCGCCGCCGCTTCTGCAGAAGTAGCAAATGGCAATCGTAGCAAATGCGGCGAGGGACGCCCTGCCTTCGATTCCGAATGCACAAAGTGTGTGGTCTTGTTTCACAGTCTATATTTGGTCGGTCTCGTCAGAGGTTGAATGTAACGAATGGGTGGGAAAGAGCAAGGGGCAGCGGCTGTGTAGAACGAAAACACAAATCCTCAGGGGTGTGAGCGTTTCGAGATGAGTCGTATACATGTAAATGTTGGTCGTCAGTGACCGTGTGGCCTAATGGATAAGGCGTCGGACTTCGGATCTGAAGATTACAGGTTCGAATGCTGTCACGCTTGTGTTTTTCCAGTTCTGAAAAAGAAACATAACGTTTTAATGTAGCAATTGAGCAGTACGAAACCGTCTGAATGTTGCTGTTGACCATTTTTTGCTTGGAGATGCTCTTGAGCTTGAAACACACACAACAAGACCGGTGTTAACTAGCGAAATGGTCGGCAGAGTGCCGACACAGCGAGTTTTGACTATCACTTGCACATCTAAAACAACGTCGGAAAGTAACTCGTTCGGCTTTTGAGTCACATAAAGTATGTGCGTTAATTTTGACGCCACTAGCTCTGCATGTTGTCATGCAATTTCTTTACCTCTCAGAAATGATTATGACATAAAAGTGAAGTACGTGACGAGTGTGACGTTAGGAAAACATTAGGCATCATGGAGAGATTCTGTATGGGACCACCCAACACAAACGAGTACTGTGTGACGTGCTACCCGGCAGTTATTCACCGAGGTAGCCGGCTAGCTCAGTCGGTAGAGCGTCAGACTCTTAATCCCAGGGTCGTGGGTTCGAGCCAGACGCTGGGCGGAACGGAATTTTGTTCCGCTGCAAGTGTAAATTACCGTTTTTCTGATTAACGAGATTTAATGGAAATAGCAACTTTAAACTTTGCCTACGTCTCTGTCAGTCGCAAGGAAGCTGTATTTGAAGGTGAAGGTGATTTTGTAGACATGTGTGAAAGACATGTTCTGAAATGCAAGTGTTGTTGTTTGGAGAGCACATCGGTTACGTGTCAGATGTGTAGTCAAGCAGTAATTTGTCGCCATAGCTGCAAATATTAGCCGGTAATATGAAGTGTTGTCAGCTAAAGTCTGATGATGCAGACGACCGTAAGGACGAAGTACCCAAGAGTACCGCTAGGCCGCGCCTCTTTAGCTCAGTGGTAGAGCACTGGTCTAATAAACCAGCGGTCGTAAGTTCCATCCTCACAGGAGAAAGATGAATTTTGGAAATCAGTTGCGCGTCGTGGCCGTATAGCAAACAGTACCTGTGATGACGAACAATTAGTGACAGGCGTTTTTTTAAGAATCACTCTCAGATGCGATTAAGGCGAATGGCGCAGATAAAGCATTTGCCAAAGCGGTACAGCATAAGGTGGGACGAGGCAGTCTGAATTACATTTTATAGATGTATTTCTCACATATCTCAGAGCCTCTCGCGATATTCGTCGTCGTCGTCGTCGTCGTCGTCGTCGTCGCCGCCGCCGCCGCTTCTGCAGAAGTAGCAAATGGCAATCGTAGCAAATGCGGCGAGGGACGCCCTGCCTTCGATTCCGAATGCACAAAGTGTGTGGTCTTGTTTCACAGTCTATATTTGGTCGGTCTCGTCAGAGGTTGAATGTAACGAATGGGTGGGAAAGAGCAAGGGGCAGCGGCTGTGTAGAACGAAAACACAAATCCTCAGGGGTGTGAGCGTTTCGAGATGAGTCGTATACATGTAAATGTTGGTCGTCAGTGACCGTGTGGCCTAATGGATAAGGCGTCGGACTTCGGATCTGAAGATTACAGGTTCGAATGCTGTCACGCTTGTGTTTTTCCAGTTCTGAAAAAGAAACATAACGTTTTAATGTAGCAATTGAGCAGTACGAAACCGTCTGAATGTTGCTGTTGACCATTTTTTGCTTGGAGATGCTCTTGAGCTTGAAACACACACAACAAGACCGGTGTTAACTAGCGAAATGGTCGGCAGAGTGCCGACACAGCGAGTTTTGACTATCACTTGCACATCTAAAACAACGTCGGAAAGTAACTCGTTCGGCTTTTGAGTCACATAAAGTATGTGCGTTAATTTTGACGCCACTAGCTCTCCATGTTGTCATGCAATTTCTTTACCTCTCAGAAATGATTATGACATAAAAGTGAAGTACGTGACGAGTGTGACGTTAGGAAAACATTAGGCATCATGGAGAGATTCTGTATGGGACCACCCAACACAAACGAGTACTGTGTGACGTGCTACCCGGCAGTTATTCACCGAGGTAGCCGGCTAGCTCAGTCGGTAGAGCGTCAGACTCTTAATCCCAGGGTCGTGGGTTCGAGCCAGACGCTGGGCGGAACGGAATTTTGTTCCGCTGCAAGTGTAAATTACCGTTTTTCTGATTAACGAGATTTAATGGAAATAGCAACTTTAAACTTTGCCTACGTCTCTGTCAGTCGCAAGGAAGCTGTATTTGAAGGTGAAGGTGATTTTGTAGACATGTGTGAAAGACATGTTCTGAAATGCAAGTGTTGTTGTTTGGAGAGCACATCGGTTACGTGTCAGATGTGTGGTCAAGCAGTAATTTGTCGCCATAGCTGCAAATATTAGCCGGTAATATGAAGTGTTGTCAGCTAAAGTCTGATGATGCAGACGACCGTAAGGACGAAGTACCCAAGAGTACCGCTAGGCCGCGCCTCTTTAGCTCAGTGGTAGAGCACTGGTCTAATAAACCAGCGGTCGTAAGTTCCATCCTCACAGGAGAAAGATGAATTTTTGGAAATCAGTTGCGCGTCGTGGCCTTATAGCAAACAGTACCTGTGATGACGAACAATTAGCGACAGGCCTTTTTTAAGAATCACTCTCAGATGCGATTAAGGCGAATGGCGCAGATAAGCATTTGCCAAAGCGGTACAGCATAAGGTGGGACGAGGCAGTCTGAATTACATTTTATAGATGTATTTCTCACATATCTCAGAGCCTCTCGCGATATTCGTCGTCGTCGTCGTCGTCGTCGTCGTCGTCGTCGCCGCCGCCGCTTCTGCAGAAGTAGCAAATGGCAATCGTAGCAAATGCGGCGAGGGACGCCCTGCCTTCGATTCCGAATGCACAAAGTGTGTGGTCTTGTTTCACAGTCTATATTTGGTCGGTCTCGTCAGAGGTTGAATGTAACGAATGGGTGGGAAAGAGCAAGGGGCAGCGGCTGTGTAGAACGAAAACACAAATCCTCAGGGGTGTGAGCGTTTCGAGATGAGTCGTATACATGTAAATGTTGGTCGTCAGTGACCGTGTGGCCTAATGGATAAGGCGTCGGACTTCGGATCTGAAGATTACAGGTTCTAATGCTGTCACGCTTGTGTTTTTCCAGTTCTGAAAAAGAAACATAACGTTTTAATGTAGCAATTGAGCAGTACGAAACCGTCTGAATGTTGCTGTTGACCATTTTTTGCTTGGAGATGCTCTTGAGCTTGAAACACACACAACAAGACCGGTGTTAACTAGCGAAATGGTCGGCAGAGTGCCGACACAGCGAGTTTTGACTATCACTTGCACATCTAAAACAACGTCGGAAAGTACTCGTTCGGCTTTTGAGTCACATAAAGTATGTGCGTTAATTTTGACGCCACTAGCTCTGCATGTTGTCATGCAATTTCTTTACCTCTCAGAAATGATTATGACATAAAAGTGAAGTACGTGACGAGTGTGACGTTAGGAAAACATTAGGCATCATGGAGAGATTCTGTATGGGACCATCTGTCTCGCGTGTGTGTACTGTGTGACGTGCTACCCGGCAGTTATTCACCGAGGTAGCCGGCTAGCTCAGTCGGTAGAGCGTCAGACTCTTAATCCCAGGGTCGTGGGTTCGAGCCAGATGCTGGGCGGAACGGAATTTTGTTCCGCTGCAAGTGTAAATTACCGTTTTTCTGATTAACGAGATTTAATGGAAATAGCAACTTTAAACTTTGCCTACGTCTCTGTCAGTCGCAAGGAAGCTGTATTTGAAGGTGAAGGTGATTTTGTAGACATGTGTGAAAGACATGTTCTGAAATGCAAGTGTTGTTGTTTGGAGAGCACATCGGTTACGTGTCAGATGTGTAGTCAAGCAGTAATTTGTCGCCATAGCTGCAAATATTAGCCGGTAATATGAAGTGTTGTCAGCTAAAGTCTGATGATGCAGACGACCGTAAGGACGAAGTACCCAAGAGTACCGCTAGGCCGCGCCTCTTTAGCTCAGTGGTAGAGCACTGGTCTAATAAACCAGCGGTCGTAAGTTCCATCCTCACAGGAGAAAGATGAATTTTGGAAATCAGTTGCGCGTCGTGGCCGTATAGCAAACAGTACCTGTGATGACGAACAATTAGCGACAGGCCTTTTTTTAAGAATCACTTTCAGATGCGATTAAGGCGAATGGCGCAGATAAAGCATTTGCCAAAGCGGTACAGCATAAGGTGGGACGAGGCAGTCTGAATTACATTTTATAGATGTATTTCTCACATATCTCAGAGCCTCTCGCGATATTCGTCGTCGTCGTCGTCGTCGTCGTCGTCGTCGTCGTCGCCGCCGCCGCCGCTTCTGCAGAAGTAGCAAATGGCAATCGTAGCAAATGCGGCGAGGGACGCCCTGCCTTCGATTCCGAATGCACAACGTGTGTGGTCTTGTTTCACAGTCTATATTTGGTCGGTCTCGTCAGAGGTTGAATGTAACGAATGGGTGGGAAAGAGCAAGGGGCAGCGGCTGTGTAGAACGAAAACACAAATCCTCAGGGGTGTGAGCGTTTCGAGATGAGTCGTATACATGTAAATGTTGGTCGTCAGTGACCGTGTGGCCTAATGGATAAGGCGTCGGACTTCGGATCTGAAGATTACAGGTTCAAATGCTGTCACGCTTGTGTTTTTCCAGTTCTGAAAAAGAAACATAACGTTTTAATGTAGCAATTGAGCAGTACGAAACCGTCTGAATGTTGCTGTTGACCATTTTTTGCTTGGAGATGCTCTTGAGCTTGAAACACACACAACAAGACCGGTGTTAACTAGCGAAATGGTCGGCAGAGTGCCGACACAGCGAGTTTTGACTATCACTTGCACATCTAAAACGACGTCGGAAAGTAACTCGTTCGGCTTTTGAGTCACATAAAGTATGTGCGTTAATTTTGACGCCACTAGCTCTGCATGTTGTCATGCAATTTCTTTACCTCTCAGAAATGATTATGACATAAAAGTGAAGTACGTGACGAGTGTGACGTTAGGAAAACATTAGGCATCATGGAGAGATTCTGTATGGGACCACCCAACCCAAACGAGTACTGTGTGACGTGCTACCCGGCAGGTATTCACCGAGGTAGCCGGCTAGCTCAGTCGGTAGAGCGTCAGACTCTTAATCGCAGGGTCGTGGGTTCGAGCCAGACGCTGGGCGGAACGGAATTTTGTTCCGCTGCAAGTGTAAATTACCGTTTTTCTGATTAACGAGATTTAATGGAAATAGCAACTTTAAACTTTGCCTACGTCTCTGTCAGTCGCAAGGAAGCTGTATTTGAAGGTGAAGGTGATTTTGTAGACATGTGTGAAAGACATGTTCTGAAATGCAAGTGTTGTTGTTTGGAGAGCACATCGGTTACGTGTCAGATGTGTAGTCAAGCAGTAATTTGTCGCCATAGCTGCAAATATTAGCCGGTAATATGAAGTGTTGTCAGCTAAAGTCTGATGATGCAGACGACCGTAAGGACGAAGTACCCAAGAGTACCGCTAGGCCGCGCCTCTTTAGCTCAGTGGTAGAGCACTGGTCTAATAAACCAGGGGTCGTAAGTTCCATCCTCACAGGAGAAAGATGAATTTTGGAAATCAGTTGCGCGTCGTGGCCGTATAGCAAACAGTACCTGTGATGACGGACAATTAGCGACAGGCGTTTTTTTAAGAATCACTCTCAGATGCGATTAAGGCGAATGGCGCAGATAAAGCATTTGCCAAAGCGGTACAGCATAAGGTGGGACGAGGCAGTCTGAATTACATTTTATAGATGTATTTCTCACATATCTCAGAGCCTCTCGCGATATTCGTCGTCGTCGTCGTCGTCGTCGTCGTCGTCGTCGCCGCCGCCGCTTCTGCAGAAGTAGCAAATGGCAATCGTAGCAAATGCGGCGAGGGACGCCCTGCCTTCGATTCCGAATGCACAAAGTGTGTGGTCTTGTTTCACAGTCTATATTTGGTCGGTCTCGTCAGAGGTTGAATGTAACGAATGGGTGGGAAAGAGCAAGGGGCAGCGGCTGTGTAGAACGAAAACACAAATCCTCAGGGGTGTGAGCGTTTCGAGATGAGTCGTATACATGTAAATGTTGGTCGTCAGTGACCGTGTGGCCTAATGGATAAGGCGTCGGACTTCGGATCTGAAGATTACAGGTTCGAATGCTGTCACGCTTGTGTTTTTCCAGTTCTGAAAAAGAAACATAACGTTTTAATGTAGCAATTGAGCAGTACGAAACCGTCTGAATGTTGCTGTTGACCATTTTTTGCTTGGAGATGCTCTTGAGCTTGAAACACACACAACAAGACCGGTGTTAACTAGCGAAATGGTCGGCAGAGTGCCGACACAGCGAGTTTTGACTATCACTTGCACATCTAAAACAACGTCGGAAAGTAACTCGTTCGGCTTTTGAGTCACATAAAGTATGTGCGTTAATTTTGACGCCACTAGCTCTGCATGTTGTCATGCAATTTCTTTACCTCTCAGAAATGATTATGACATAAAAGTGAAGTACGTGACGAGTGTGACGTTAGGAAAACATTAGGCATCATGGAGAGATTCTGTATGGGACCACCCAACACAAACGAGTACTGTGTGACGTGCTACCCGGCAGTTATTCACCGAGGTAGCCGGCTAGCTTAGTCGGTAGAGCGTCAGACTCTTAATCCCAGGGTCGTGGGTTCGAGCCAGACGCTGGGCGGAACGGAATTTTGTTCCGCTGCAAGTGTAAATTACCGTTTTTCTGATTAACGAGATTTAATGGAAATAGCAACTTTAAACTTTGCCTACGTCTCTGTCAGTCGCAAGGAAGCTGTATTTGAAGGTGAAGGTGATTTTGTAGACATGTGTGAAAGACATGTTCTGAAATGCAAGTGTTGTTGTTTGGAGAGCACATCGGTTACGTGTCAGATGTGTAGTCAAGCAGTAATTTGTCGCCATAGCTGCAAATATTAGCCGGTAATATGAAGTGTTGTCAGCTAAAGTCTGATGATGCAGACGACCGTAAGGACGAAGTACCCAAGAGTACCGCTAGGCCGCGCCTCTTTAGCTCAGTGGTAGAGCAATGGTCTAATAAACCAGCGGTCGTAAGTTCCATCCTCACAGGAGAAAGATGAATTTTGGAAATCAGTTGCGCGTCGTGGCCGTATAGCAAACAGTACCTGTGATGACGAACAATTAGCGACAGGCGTTTTTTTAAGAATCACTCTCAGATGCGATTAAGGCGAATGGCGCAGATAAAGCATTTGCCAAAGCGGTACAGCATAAGGTGGGACGAGGCAGTCTGAATTACATTTTATAGATGTATTTCTCACATATCTCAGAGCCTCTCGCGATATTCGTCGTCGTCGTCGTCGTCGTCGTCGTCGTCGTCGCCGCCGCCGCCGCTTCTGCAGAAGTAGCAAATGGCAATCGTAGCAAATGCGGCGAGGGACGCCCTGCCTTCGATTCCGAATGCACAAAGTGTGTGGTCTTGTTTCACAGTCTATATTTGGTCGGTCTCGTCAGAGGTTGAATGTAACGAATGGGTGGGAAAGAGCAAGGGGCAGCGGCTGTGTAGAACGAAAACACAAATCCTCAGGGGTGTGAGCGTTTCGAGATGAGTCGTATACATGTAAATGTTGGTCGTCAGTGACCGTGTGGCCTAATGGATAAGGCGTCGGACTTCGGATCTGAAGATTACAGGTTCGAATGCTGTCACGCTTGTGTTTTTCCAGTTCTGAAAAAGAAACATAACGTTTTAATGTAGCAATTGAGCAGTACGAAACCGTCTGAATGTTGCTGTTGACCATTTTTTGCTTGGAGATGCTCTTGAGCTTGAAACACACACAACAAGACCGGTGTTAACTAGCGAAATGGTCGGCAGAGTGCCGACACAGCGAGTTTTGACTATCACTTGCACATCTAAAACAACGTCGGAAAGTAACTCGTTCGGCTTTTGAGTCACATAAAGTATGTGCGTTAATTTTGACGCCACTAGCTCTGCATGTTGTCATGCAATTTCTTTACCTCTCAGAAATGATTATGACATAAAAGTGAAGTACGTGACGAGTGTGACGTTAGGAAAACATTAGGCATCATGGAGAGATTCTGTATGGGACCACCCAACACAAACGAGTACTGTGTGACGTGCTACCCGGCAGTTATTCACCGAGGTAGCCGGCTAGCTCAGTCGGTAGAGCGTCAGACTCTTAATCCCAGGGTCGTGGGTTCGAGCCAGACGCTGGGCGGAACGGAATTTTGTTCCGCTGCAAGTGTAAATTACCGTTTTTCTGATTAACGAGATTTAATGGAAATAGCAACTTTAAACTTTGCCTACGTCTCTGTCAGTCGCAAGGAAGCTGTATTTGAAGGTGAAGGTGATTTTGTAGACATGTGTGAAAGACATGTTCTGAAATGCAAGTGTTGTTGTTTGGAGAGCACATCGGTTACGTGTCAGATGTGTAGTCAAGCAGTAATTTGTCGCCATAGCTGCAAATATTAGCCGGTAATATGAAGTGTTGTCAGCTAAAGTCTGATGATGCAGACGACCGTAAGGACGAAGTACCCAAGAGTACCGCTAGGCCGCGCCTCTTTAGCTCAGTGGTAGAGCACTGGTCTAATAAACCAGCGGTCGTAAGTTCCATCCTCACAGGAGAAAGATGAATTTTGGAAATCAGTTGCGCGTCGTGGCCGTATAGCAAACAGTACCTGTGATGACGAACAATTAGCGACAGGCGTTTTTTTAAGAATCACTCTCAGATGCGATTAAGGCGAATGGCGCAGATAAAGCATTTGCCAAAGCGGTACAGCATAAGGTGGGACGAGGCAGTCTGAATTACATTTTATAGATGTATTTCTCACATATCTCAGAGCCTCTCGCGATATTCGTCGTCGTCGTCGTCGTCGTCGTCGCCGCCGCCGCCGCTTCTGCAGAAGTAGCAAATGGCAATCGTAGCAAATGCGGCGAGGGACGCCCTGCCTTCGATTCCGAATGCACAAAGTGTGTGGTCTTGTTTCACAGTCTATATTTGGTCGGTCTCGTCAGAGGTTGAATGTAACGAATGGGTGGGAAAGAGCAAGGGGCAGCGGCTGTGTAGAACGAAAACACAAATCCTCAGGGGTGTGAGCGTTTCGAGATGAGTCGTATACATGTAAATGTTGGTCGTCCAGTGACCGTGTGGCCTAATGGATAAGGCGTCGGACTTCGGATCTGAAGATTACAGGTTCGAATGCTGTCACGCTTGTGTTTTTCCAGTTTCTGAAAAAGAAACATAACGTTTTAATGTAGCAATTGAGCAGTACGAAACCGTCTGAATGTTGCTGTTGACCATTTTTTGCTTGGAGATGCTCTTGAGCTTGAAACACACACAACAAGACCGGTGTTAACTAGCGAAATGGTCGGCAGAGTGCCGACACAGCGAGTTTTGACTATCACTTGCACATCTAAAACAACGTCGGAAAGTAACTCGTTCGGCTTTTGAGTCACATAAAGTATGTGCGTTAATTTTGACGCCACTAGCTCTGCATGTTGTCATGCAATTTCTTTACCTCTCAGAAATCGATTATGACATAAAAGTGAAGTACGTGACGAGTGTGACGTTAGGAAAACATTAGGCATCATGGAGAGATTCTGTATGGGACCACCCAACAATCTGTCTCGCGTGTGTTGCTACCCGGCAGTTATTCACCGAGGTAGCCGGCTAGCTCAGTCGGTAGAGCGTCAGACTCTTAATCCCAGGGTCGTGGGTTCGAGCCAGACGCTGGGCGGAACGGAATTTTGTTCCGCTGCAAGTGTAAATTACCGTTTTTCTGATTAACGAGATTTAATGGAAATAGCAACTTTAAACTTTGCCTACGTCTCTGTCAGTCGCAAGGAAGCTGTATTTGAAGGTGAAGGTGATTTTGTAGACACGTGTGAAAGACATGTTCTGAAATGCAAGTGTTGTTGTTTGGAGAGCACATCGGTTACGTGTCAGATGTGTAGTCAAGCAGTAATTTGTCGCCATAGCTGCAAATATTAGCCGGTAATATGAAGTGTTGTCAGCTAAAGTCTGATGATGCAGACGACCGTAAGGACGAAGTACCCAAGAGTACCGCTAGGCCGCGCCTCTTTAGCTCAGTGGTAGAGCACTGGTCTAATAAACCAGCGGTCGTAAGTTCCATCCTCACAGGAGAAAGATGAATTTTGGAAATCAGTTGCGCGTCGTGGCCGTATAGCAAACAGTACCTGTGATGACGAACAATTAGCGACAGGCGTTTTTTTAAGAATCACTCTCAGATGCGATTAAGGCGAATGGCGCAGATAAAGCATTTGCCAAAGCGGTACAGCATAAGGTGGGACGAGGCAGTCTGAATTACATTTTATAGATGTATTTCTCACATATCTCAGAGCCTCTCGCGATATTCGTCGTCGTCGTCGTCGTCGTCGTCGCCGCCGCCGCCGCTTCTGCAGAAGTAGCAAATGGCAATCGTAGCAAATGCGGCGAGGGACGCCCTGCCTTCGATTCCGAATGCACAAAGTGTGTGGTCTTGTTTCACAGTCTATATTTGGTCGGTCTCGTCAGAGGTTGAATGTAACGAATGGGTGGGAAAGAGCAAGGGGCAGCGGCTGTGTAGAACGAAAACACAAATCCTCAGGGGTGTGAGCGTTTCGAGATGAGTCGTATACATGTAAATGTTGGTCGTCAGTGACCGTGTGGCCTAATGGATAAGGCGTCGGACTTCGGATCTGAAGATTACAGGTTCGAATGCTGTCACGCTTGTGTTTTTCCAGTTCTGAAAAAGAAACATAACGTTTTAATGTAGCAATTGAGCAGTACGAAACCGTCTGAATGTTGCTGTTGACCATTTTTTGCTTGGAGATGCTCTTGAGCTTGAAACACACACAACAAGACCGGTGTTAACTAGCGAAATGGTCGGCAGAGTGCCGACACAGCGAGTTTTGACTATCACTTGCACATCTAAAACAACGTCGGAAAGTAACTCGTTCGGCTTTTGAGTCACATAAAGTATGTGCGTTAATTTTGACGCCACTAGCTCTGCATGTTGTCATGCAATTTCTTTACCTCTCAGAAATGATTATGACATAAAAGTGAAGTACGTGACGAGTGTGACGTTAGGAAAACATTAGGCATCATGGAGAGATTCTGTATGGGACCACCCAACACAAACGAGTACTGTGTGACGTGCTACCCGGCAGTTATTCACCGAGGTAGCCGGCTAGCTCAGTCGGTAGAGCGTCAGACTCTTAATCCCAGGGTCGTGGGTTCGAGCCAGACGCTGGGCGGAACGGAATTTTGTTCCGCTGCAAGTGTAAATTACCGTTTTTCTGATTAACGAGATTTAATGGAAATAGCAACTTTAAACTTTGCCTACGTCTCTGTCAGTCGCAAGGAAGCTGTATTTGAAGGTGAAGGTGATTTTGTAGACATGTGTGAAAGACATGTTCTGAAATGCAAGTGTTGTTGTTTGGAGAGCACATCGGTTACGTGTCAGATGTGTAGTCAAGCAGTAATTTGTCGCCATAGCTGCAAATATTAGCCGGTAATATGAAGTGTTGTCAGCTAAAGTCTGATGATGCAGACGACCGTAAGGACGAAGTACCCAAGAGTATCGCTAGGCCGCGCCTCTTTAGCTCAGTGGTAGAGCACTGGTCTAATAAACCAGCGGTCGTAAGTTCCATCCTCACAGGAGAAAGATGAATTTTGGAAATCAGTTGCGCGTCGTGGCCGTATAGCAAACAGTACCTGTGATGACGAACAATTAGCGACAGGCGTTTTTTTAAGAATCACTCTCAGATGCGATTAAGGCGAATGGCGCAGATAAAGCATTTGCCAAAGCGGTACAGCATAAGGTGGGACGAGGCAGTCTGAATTACATTTTATAGATGTATTTCTCACATATCTCAGAGCCTCTCGCGATATTCGTCGTCGTCGTCGTCGTCGTCGTCGCCGTCGCCGCCGCTTCTGCAGAAGTAGCAAATGGCAATCGTAGCAAATGCGGCGAGGGACGCCCTGCCTTCGATTCCGAATGCACAAAGTGTGTGGTCTTGTTTCACAGTCTATATTTGGTCGGTCTCGTCAGAGGTTGAATGTAACGAATGGGTGGGAAAGAGCAAGGGGCAGCGGCTGTGTAGAACGAAAACACAAATCCTCAGGGGTGTGAGCGTTTCGAGATGAGTCGTATACATGTAAATGTTGGTCGTCAGTGACCGTGTGGCCTAATGGATAAGGCGTCGGACTTCGGATCTGAAGATTACAGGTTCGAATGCTGTCACGCTTGTGTTTTTCCAGTTCTGAAAAAGAAACATAACGTTTTAATGTAGCAATTGAGCAGTACGAAACCGTCTGAATGTTGCTGTTGACCATTTTTTGCTTGGAGATGCTCTTGAGCTTGAAACACACACAACAAGACCGGTGTTAACTAGCGAAATGGTCGGCAGAGTGCCGACACAGCGAGTTTTGACTATCACTTGCACATCTAAAACAACGTCGGAAAGTAACTCGTTCGGCTTTTGAGTCACATAAAGTATGTGCGTTAATTTTGACGCCACTAGCTCTGCATGTTGTCATGCAATTTCTTTACCTCTCAGAAATGATTATGACATAAAAGTGAAGTACGTGACGAGTGTGACGTTAGGAAAACATTAGGCATCATGGAGAGATTCTGTATGGGACCACCCAACACAAACGAGTACTGTGTGACGTGCTACCCGGCAGTTATTCACCGAGGTAGCCGGCTAGCTCAGTCGGTAGAGCGTCAGACTCTTAATCCCAGGGTCGTGGGTTCGAGCCAGACGCTGGGCGGAACGGAATTTTGTTCCGCTGCAAGTGTAAATTACCGTTTTTCTGATTAACGAGATTTAATGGAAATAGCAACTTTAAACTTTGCCTACGTCTCTGTCAGTCGCAAGGAAGCTGTATTTGAAGGTGAAGGTGATTTTGTAGACATGTGTGAAAGACATGTTCTGAAATGCAAGTGTTGTTGTTTGGAGAGCACATCGGTTACGTGTCAGATGTGTAGTCAAGCAGTAATTTGTCGCCATAGCTGCAAATATTAGCCGGTAATATGAAGTGTTGTCAGCTAAAGTCTGATGATGCAGACGACCGTAAGGACGAAGTACCCAAGAGTATCGCTAGGCCGCGCCTCTTTAGCTCAGTGGTAGAGCACTGGTCTAATAAACCAGCGGTCGTAAGTTCCATCCTCACAGGAGAAAGATGAATTTTGGAAATCAGTTGCGCGTCGTGGCCGTATAGCAAACAGTACCTGTGATGACGAACAATTAGCGACAGGCGTTTTTTTAAGAATCACTCTCAGATGCGATTAAGGCGAATGGCGCAGATAAAGCATTTGCCAAAGCGGTACAGCATAAGGTGGGACGAGGCAGTCTGAATTACATTTTATAGATGTATTTCTCACATATCTCAGAGCCTCTCGCGATATTCGTCGTCGTCGTCGTCGTCGTCGTCGCCGTCGCCGCCGCTTCTGCAGAAGTAGCAAATGGCAATCGTAGCAAATGCGGCGAGGGACGCCCTGCCTTCGATTCCGAATGCACAAAGTGTGTGGTCTTGTTTCACAGTCTATATTTGGTCGGTCTCGTCAGAGGTTGAATGTAACGAATGGGTGGGAAAGAGCAAGGGGCAGCGGCTGTGTAGAACGAAAACACAAATCCTCAGGGGTGTGAGCGTTTCGAGATGAGTCGTATACATGTAAATGTTGGTCGTCAGTGACCGTGTGGCCTAATGGATAAGGCGTCGGACTTCGGATCTGAAGATTACAGGTTCGAATGCTGTCACGCTTGTGTTTTTCCAGTTCTGAAAAAGAAACATAACGTTTTAATGTAGCAATTGAGCAGTACGAAACCGTCTGAATGTTGCTGTTGACCATTTTTTGCTTGGAGATGCTCTTGAGCTTGAAACACACACAACAAGACCGGTGTTAACTAGCGAAATGGTCGGCAGAGTGCCGACACAGCGAGTTTTGACTATCACTTGCACATCTAAAACAACGTCGGAAAGTAACTCGTTCGGCTTTTGAGTCACATAAAGTATGTGCGTTAATTTTGACGCCACTAGCTCTGCATGTTGTCATGCAATTTCTTTACCTCTCAGAAATGATTATGACATAAAAGTGAAGTACGTGACGAGTGTGACGTTAGGAAAACATTAGGCATCATGGAGAGATTCTGTATGGGACCACCCAACACAAACGAGTACTGTGTGACGTGCTACCCGGCAGTTATTCACCGAGGTAGCCGGCTAGCTCAGTCGGTAGAGCGTCAGACTCTTAATCCCAGGGTCGTGGGTTCGAGCCAGACGCTGGGCGGAACGGAATTTTGTTCCGCTGCAAGTGTAAATTACCGTTTTTCTGATTAACGAGATTTAATGGAAATAGCAACTTTAAACTTTGCCTACGTCTCTGTCAGTCGCAAGGAAGCTGTATTTGAAGGTGAAGGTGATTTTGTAGACATGTGTGAAAGACATGTTCTGAAATGCAAGTGTTGTTGTTTGGAGAGCACATCGGTTACGTGTCAGATGTGTAGTCAAGCAGTAATTTGTCGCCATAGCTGCAAATATTAGCCGGTAATATGAAGTGTTGTCAGCTAAAGTCTGATGATGCAGACGACCGTAAGGACGAAGTACCCAAGAGTACCGCTAGGCCGCGCCTCTTTAGCTCAGTGGTAGAGCACTGGTCTAATAAACCAGCGGTCGTAAGTTCCATCCTCACAGGAGAAAGATGAATTTTGGAAATCAGTTGCGCGTCGTGGCCGTATAGCAAACAGTACCTGTGATGACGAACAATTAGCGACAGGCGTTTTTTTAAGAATCACTCTCAGATGCGATTAAGGCGAATGGCGCAGATAAAGCATTTGCCAAAGCGGTACAGCATAAGGTGGGACGAGGCAGTCTGAATTACATTTTATAGATGTATTTCTCACATATCTCAGAGCCTCTCGCGATATTCGTCGTCGTCGTCGTCGTCGTCGTCGCCGCCGCCGCCGCTTCTGCAGAAGTAGCAAATGGCAATCGTAGCAAATGCGGCGAGGGACGCCCTGCCTTCGATTCCGAATGCACAAAGTGTGTGGTCTTGTTTCACAGTCTATATTTGGTCGGTCTCGTCAGAGGTTGAATGTAACGAATGGGTGGGAAAGAGCAAGGGGCAGCGGCTGTGTAGAACGAAAACACAAATCCTCAGGGGTGTGAGCGTTTCGAGATGAGTCGTATACATGTAAATGTTGGTCGTCAGTGACCGTGTGGCCTAATGGATAAGGCGTCGGACTTCGGATCTGAAGATTACAGGTTCGAATGCTGTCACGCTTGTGTTTTTCCAGTTCTGAAAAAGAAACATAACGTTTTAATGTAGCAATTGAGCAGTACGAAACCGTCTGAATGTTGCTGTTGACCATTTTTTGCTTGGAGATGCTCTTGAGCTTGAAACACACACAACAAGACCGGTGTTAACTAGCGAAATGGTCGGCAGAGTGCCGACACAGCGAGTTTTGACTATCACTTGCACATCTAAAACAACGTCGGAAAGTAACTCGTTCGGCTTTTGAGTCACATAAAGTATGTGCGTTAATTTTGACGCCACTAGCTCTGCATGTTGTCATGCAATTTCTTTACCTCTCAGAAATGATTATGACATAAAAGTGAAGTACGTGACGAGTGTGACGTTAGGAAAACATTAGGCATCATGGAGAGATTCTGTATGGGACCACCCAACACAAACGAGTACTGTGTGACGTGCTACCCGGCAGTTATTCACCGAGGTAGCCGGCTAGCTCAGTCGGTAGAGCGTCAGACTCTTAATCCCAGGGTCGTGGGTTCGAGCCAGACGCTGGGCGGAACGGAATTTTGTTCCGCTGCAAGTGTAAATTACCGTTTTTCTGATTAACGAGATTTAATGGAAATAGCAACTTTAAACTTTGCCTACGTCTCTGTCAGTCGCAAGGAAGCTGTATTTGAAGGTGAAGGTGATTTTGTAGACATGTGTGAAAGACATGTTCTGAAATGCAAGTGTTGTTGTTTGGAGAGCACATCGGTTACGTGTCAGATGTGTAGTCAAGCAGTAATTTGTCGCCATAGCTGCAAATATTAGCCGGTAATATGAAGTGTTGTCAGCTAAAGTCTGATGATGCAGACGACCGTAAGGACGAAGTACCCAAGAGTATCGCTAGGCCGCGCCTCTTTAGCTCAGTGGTAGAGCACTGGTCTAATAAACCAGCGGTCGTAAGTTCCATCCTCACAGGAGAAAGATGAATTTTGGAAATCAGTTGCGCGTCGTGGCCGTATAGCAAACAGTACCTGTGATGACGAACAATTAGCGACAGGCGTTTTTTTAAGAATCACTCTCAGATGCGATTAAGGCGAATGGCGCAGATAAAGCATTTGCCAAAGCGGTACAGCATAAGGTGGGACGAGGCAGTCTGAATTACATTTTATAGATGTATTTCTCACATATCTCAGAGCCTCTCGCGATATTCGTCGTCGTCGTCGTCGTCGTCGTCGTCGCCGCCGCCGCCGCTTCTGCAGAAGTAGCAAATGGCAATCGTAGCAAATGCGGCGAGGGACGCCCTGCCTTCGATTCCGAATGCACAAAGTGTGTGGTCTTGTTTCACAGTCTATATTTGGTCGGTCTCGTCAGAGGTTGAATGTAACGAATGGGTGGGAAAGAGCAAGGGGCAGCGGCTGTGTAGAACGAAAACACAAATCCTCAGGGGTGTGAGCGTTTCGAGATGAGTCGTATACATGTAAATGTTGGTCGTCAGTGACCGTGTGGCCTAATGGATAAGGCGTCGGACTTCGGATCTGAAGATTACAGGTTCGAATGCTGTCACGCTTGTGTTTTTCCAGTTCTGAAAAAGAAACATAACGTTTTAATGTAGCAATTGAGCAGTACGAAACCGTCTGAATGTTGCTGTTGACCATTTTTTGCTTGGAGATGCTCTTGAGCTTGAAACACACACAACAAGACCGGTGTTAACTAGCGAAATGGTCGGCAGAGTGCCGACACAGCGAGTTTTGACTATCACTTGCACATCTAAAACAACGTCGGAAAGTAACTCGTTCGGCTTTTGAGTCACATAAAGTATGTGCGTTAATTTTGACGCCACTAGCTCTGCATGTTGTCATGCAATTTCTTTACCTCTCAGAAATGATTATGACATAAAAGTGAAGTACGTGACGAGTGTGACGTTAGGAAAACATTAGGCATCATGGAGAGATTCTGTATGGGACCACCCAACACAAATGAGTACTGTGTGACGTGCTACCCGGCAGTTATTCACCGAGGTAGCCGGCTAGCTCAGTCGGTAGAGCGTCAGACTCTTAATCCCAGGGTCGTGGGTTCGAGCCAGACGCTGGGCGGAACGGAATTTTGTTCCGCTGCAAGTGTAAATTACCGTTTTTCTGATTAACGAGATTTAATGGAAATAGCAACTTTAAACTTTGCCTACGTCTCTGTCAGTCGCAAGGAAGCTGTATTTGAAGGTGAAGGTGATTTTGTAGACATGTGTGAAAGACATGTTCTGAAATGCAAGTGTTGTTGTTTGGAGAGCACATCGGTTACGTGTCAGATGTGTAGTCAAGCAGTAATTTGTCGCCATAGCTGCAAATATTAGCCGGTAATATGAAGTGTTGTCAGCTAAAGTCTGATGATGCAGACGACCGTAAGGACGAAGTACCCAAGAGTATCGCTAGGCCGCGCCTCTTTAGCTCAGTGGTAGAGCACTGGTCTAATAAACCAGCGGTCGTAAGTTCCATCCTCACAGGAGAAAGATGAATTTTGGAAATCAGTTGCGCGTCGTGGCCGTATAGCAAACAGTACCTGTGATGACGAACAATTAGCGACAGGCGTTTTTTTAAGAATCACTCTCAGATGCGATTAAGGCGAATGGCGCAGATAAAGCATTTGCCAAAGCGGTACAGCATAAGGTGGGCGAGGCAGTCTGAATTACATTTTATAGATGTATTTCTCACATATCTCAGAGCCTCTCGCGATATTCGTCGTCGTCGTCGTCGTCGTCGTCGCCGCCGCCGCCGCTTCTGCAGAAGTAGCAAATGGCAATCGTAGCAAATGCGGCGAGGGACGCCCTGCCTTCGATTCCGAATGCACAAAGTGTGTGGTCTTGTTTCACAGTCTATATTTGGTCGGTCTCGTCAGAGGTTGAATGTAACGAATGGGTGGGAAAGAGCAAGGGGCAGCGGCTGTGTAGAACGAAAACACAAATCCTCAGGGGTGTGAGCGTTTCGAGATGAGTCGTATACATGTAAATGTTGGTCGTCAGTGACCGTGTGGCCTAATGGATAAGGCGTCGGACTTCGGATCTGAAGATTACAGGTTCGAATGCTGTCACGCTTGTGTTTTTCCAGTTCTGAAAAAGAAACATAACGTTTTAATGTAGCAATTGAGCAGTACGAAACCGTCTGAATGTTGCTGTTGACCATTTTTTGCTTGGAGATGCTCTTGAGCTTGAAACACACACAACAAGACCGGTGTTAACTAGCGAAATGGTCGGCAGAGTGCCGACACAGCGAGTTTTGACTATCACTTGCACATCTAAAACAACGTCGGAAAGTAACTCGTTCGGCTTTTGAGTCACATAAAGTATGTGCGTTAATTTTGACGCCACTAGCTCTGCATGTTGTCATGCAATTTCTTTACCTCTCAGAAATGATTATGACATAAAAGTGAAGTACGTGACGAGTGTGACGTTAGGAAAACATTAGGCATCATGGAGAGATTCTGTATGGGACCACCCAACACAAACGAGTACTGTGTGACGTGCTACCCGGCAGTTATTCACCGAGGTAGCCGGCTAGCTCAGTCGGTAGAGCGTCAGACTCTTAATCCCAGGGTCGTGGGTTCGAGCCAGACGCTGGGCGGAACGGAATTTTGTTCCGCTGCAAGTGTAAATTACCGTTTTTCTGATTAACGAGATTTAATGGAAATAGCAACTTTAAACTTTGCCTACGTCTCTGTCAGTCGCAAGGAAGCTGTATTTGAAGGTGAAGGTGATTTTGTAGACATGTGTGAAAGACATGTTCTGAAATGCAAGTGTTGTTGTTTGGAGAGCACATCGGTTACGTGTCAGATGTGTAGTCAAGCAGTAATTTGTCGCCATAGCTGCAAATATTAGCCGGTAATATGAAGTGTTGTCAGCTAAAGTCTGATGATGCAGACGACCGTAAGGACGAAGTACCCAAGAGTACCGCTAGGCCGCGCCTCTTTAGCTCAGTGGTAGAGCACTGGTCTAATAAACCAGCGGTCAAAAGTTCCATCCTCACAGGAGAAAGATGAATTTTGGAAATCAGTTGCGCGTCGTGGCCGTATAGCAAACAGTACCTGTGATGACGAACAATTAGCGACAGGCGTTTTTTTAAGAATCACTCTCAGATGCGATTAAGGCGAATGGCGCAGATAAAGCATTTGCCAAAGCGGTACAGCATAAGGTGGGACGAGGCAGTCTGAATTACATTTTATAGATGTATTTCTCACATATCTCAGAGCCTCTCGCGATATTCGTCGTCGTCGTCGTCGTCGTCGTCGTCGTCGTCGTCGTCGTCGCCGCCGCCGCCGCTTCTGCAGAAGTAGCAAATGGCAATCGTAGCAAATGCGGCGAGGGACGCCCTGCCTTCGATTCCGAATGCACAAAGTGTGTGGTCTTGTTTCACAGTCTATATTTGGTCGGTCTCGTCAGAGGTTGAATGTAACGAATGGGTGGGAAAGAGCAAGGGGCAGCGGCTGTGTAGAACGAAAACACAAATCCTCAGGGGTGTGAGCGTTTCGAGATGAGTCGTATACATGTAAATGTTGGTCGTCAGTGACCGTGTGGCCTAATGGATAAGGCGTCGGACTTCGGATCTGAAGATTACAGGTTCGAATGCTGTCACGCTTGTGTTTTTCCAGTTCTGAAAAAGAAACATAACGTTTTAATGTAGCAATTGAGCAGTACGAAACCGTCTGAATGTTGCTGTTGACCATTTTTTGCTTGGAGATGCTCTTGAGCTTGAAACACACACAACAAGACCGGTGTTAACTAGCGAAATGGTCGGCAGAGTGCCGACACAGCGAGTTTTGACTATCACTTGCACATCTAAAACAACGTCGGAAAGTAACTCGTTCGGCTTTTGAGTCACATAAAGTATGTGCGTTAATTTTGACGCCACTAGCTCTGCATGTTGTCATGCAATTTCTTTACCTCTCAGAAATGATTATGACATAAAAGTGAAGTACGTGACGAGTGTGACGTTAGGAAAACATTAGGCATCATGGAGAGATTCTGTATGGGACCACCCAACACAAACGAGTACTGTGTGACGTGCTACCCGGCAGTTATTCACCGAGGTAGCCGCCTAGCTCAGTCGGTAGAGCGTCAGACTCTTAATCCCAGGGTCGTGGGTTCGAGCCAGACGCTGGGCGGAACGGAATTTTGTTCCGCTGCAAGTGTAAATTACCGTTTTTCTGATTAACGAGATTTAATGGAAATAGCAACTTTAAACTTTGCCTACGTCTCTGTCAGTCGCAAGGAAGCTGTATTTGAAGGTGAAGGTGATTTTGTAGACATGTGTGAAAGACATGTTCTGAAATGCAAGTGTTGTTGTTTGGAGAGCACATCGGTTACGTGTCAGATGTGTAGTCAAGCAGTAATTTGTCGCCATAGCTGCAAATATTAGCCGGTAATATGAAGTGTTGTCAGCTAAAGTCTGATGATGCAGACGACCGTAAGGACGAAGTACCCAAGAGTACCGCTAGGCCGCGCCTCTTTAGCTCAGTGGTAGAGCACTGGTCTAATAAACCAGCGGTCGTAAGTTCCATCCTCACAGGAGAAAGATGAATTTTGGAAATCAGTTGCGCGTCGTGGCCGTATAGCAAACAGTACCTGTGATGACGAACAATTAGCGACAGGCGTTTTTTTAAGAATCACTCTCAGATGCGATTAAGGCGAATGGCGCAGATAAAGCATTTGCTAAAGCGGTACAGCATAAGGTGGGACGAGGCAGTCTGAATTACATTTTATAGATGTATTTCTCACATATCTCAGAGCCTCTCGCGATATTCGTCGTCGTCGTCGTCGTCGTCGTCGTCGTCGTCGTCGTCGCCGCCGCCGCCGCTTCTGCAGAAGTAGCAAATGGCAATCGTAGCAAATGCGGCGAGGGACGCCCTGCCTTCGATTCCGAATGCACAAAGTGTGTGGTCTTGTTTCACAGTCTATATTTGGTCGGTCTCGTCAGAGGTTGAATGTAACGAATGGGTGGGAAAGAGCAAGGGGCAGCGGCTGTGTAGAACGAAAACACAAATCCTCAGGGGTGTGAGCGTTTCGAGATGAGTCGTATACATGTAAATGTTGGTCGTCAGTGACCGTGTGGCCTAATGGATAAGGCGTCGGACTTCGGATCTGAAGATTACAGGTTCGAATGCTGTCACGCTTGTGTTTTTCCAGTTCTGAAAAAGAAACATAACGTTTTAATGTAGCAATTGAGCAGTACGAAACCGTCTGAATGTTGCTGTTGACCATTTTTTGCTTGGAGATGCTCTTGAGCTTGAAACACACACAACAAGACCGGTGTTAACTAGCGAAATGGTCGGCAGAGTGCCGACACAGCGAGTTTTGACTATCACTTGCACATCTAAAACAACGTCGGAAAGTAACTCGTTCGGCTTTTGAGTCACATAAAGTATGTGCGTTAATTTTGACGCCACTAGCTCTGCATGTTGTCATGCAATTTCTTTACCTCTCAGAAATGATTATGACATAAAAGTGAAGTACGTGACGAGTGTGACGTTAGGAAAACATTAGGCATCATGGAGAGATTCTGTATGGGACCACCCAACACAAACGAGTACTGTGTGACGTGCTACCCGGCAGTTATTCGCCGAGGTAGCCGGCTAGCTCAGTCGGTAGAGCGTCAGACTCTTAATCCCAGGGTCGTGGGTTCGAGCCAGACGCTGGGCGGAACGGAATTTTGTTCCGCTGCAAGTGTAAATTACCGTTTTTCTGATTAACGAGATTTAATGGAAATAGCAACTTTAAACTTTGCCTACGTCTCTGTCAGTCGCAAGGAAGCTGTATTTGAAGGTGAAGGTGATTTTGTAGACATGTGTGAAAGACATGTTCTGAAATGCAAGTGTTGTTGTTTGGAGAGCACATCGGTTACGTGTCAGATGTGTAGTCAAGCAGTAATTTGTCGCCATAGCTGCAAATATTAGCCGGTAATATGAAGTGTTGTCAGCTAAAGTCTGATGATGCAGACGACCGTAAGGACGAAGTACCCAAGAGTACCGCTAGGCCGCGCCTCTTTAGCTCAGTGGTAGAGCACTGGTCTAATAAACCAGCGGTCGTAAGTTCCATCCTCACAGGAGAAAGATGAATTTTGGAAATCAGTTGCGCGTCGTGGCCGTATAGCAAACAGTACCTGTGATGACGAACAATTAGCGACAGGCGTTTTTTTAAGAATCACTCTCAGATGCGATTAAGGCGAATGGCGCAGATAAAGCATTTGCCAAAGCGGTACAGCATAAGGTGGGACGAGGCAGTCTGAATTACATTTTATAGATGTATTTCTCACATATCTCAGAGCCTCTCGCGATATTCGTCGTCGTCGTCGTCGTCGTCGTCGTCGTCGCCGCCGCCGCCGCTTCTGCAGAAGTAGCAAATGGCAATCGTAGCAAATGCGGCGAGGGACGCCCTGCCTTCGATTCCGAATGCACAACGTGTGTGGTCTTGTTTCACAGTCTATATTTGGTCGGTCTCGTCAGAGGTTGAATGTAACGAATGGGTGGGAAAGAGCAAGGGGCAGCGGCTGTGTAGAACGAAAACACAAATCCTCAGGGGTGTGAGCGTTTCGAGATGAGTCGTATACATGTAAATGTTGGTCGTCAGTGACCGTGTGGCCTAATGGATAAGGCGTCGGACTTCGGATCTGAAGATTACAGGTTCAAATGCTGTCACGCTTGTGTTTTTCCAGTTCTGAAAAAGAAACATAACGTTTTAATGTAGCAATTGAGCAGTACGAAACCGTCTGAATGTTGCTGTTGACCATTTTTTGCTTGGAGATGCTCTTGAGCTTGAAACACACACAACAAGACCGGTGTTAACTAGCGAAATGGTCGGCAGAGTGCCGACACAGCGAGTTTTGACTATCACTTGCACATCTAAAACGACGTCGGAAAGTAACTCGTTCGGCTTTTGAGTCACATAAAGTATGTGCGTTAATTTTGACGCCACTAGCTCTGCATGTTGTCATGCAATTTCTTTACCTCTCAGAAATGATTATGACATAAAAGTGAAGTACGTGACGAGTGTGACGTTAGGAAAACATTAGGCATCATGGAGAGATTCTGTATGGGACCACCCAACCCAAACGAGTACTGTGTGACGTGCTACCCGGCAGGTATTCACCGAGGTAGCCGGCTAGCTCAGTCGGTAGAGCGTCAGACTCTTAATCCCAGGGTCGTGGGTTCGAGCCAGACGCTGGGCGGAACGGAATTTTGTTCCGCTGCAAGTGTAAATTACCGTTTTTCTGATTAACGAGATTTAATGGAAATAGCAACTTTAAACTTTGCCTACGTCTCTGTCAGTCGCAAGGAAGCTGTATTTGAAGGTGAAGGTGATTTTGTAGACATGTGTGAAAGACATGTTCTGAAATGCAAGTGTTGTTGTTTGGAGAGCACATCGGTTACGTGTCAGATGTGTAGTCAAGCAGTAATTTGTCGCCATAGCTGCAAATATTAGCCGGTAATATGAAGTGTTGTCAGCTAAAGTCTGATGATGCAGACGACCGTAAGGACGAAGTACCCAAGAGTACCGCTAGGCCGCGCCTCTTTAGCTCAGTGGTAGAGCACTGGTCTAATAAACCAGGGGTCGTAAGTTCCATCCTCACAGGAGAAAGATGAATTTTGGAAATCAGTTGCGCGTCGTGGCCGTATATCAAACAGTACCTGTGATGACGGACAATTAGCGACAGGCGTTTTTTTAAGAATCACTCTCAGATGCGATTAAGGCGAATGGCGCAGATAAAGCATTTGCCAAAGCGGTACAGCATAAGGTGGGACGAGGCAGTCTGAATTACATTTTATAGATGTATTTCTCACATATCTCAGAGCCTCTCGCGATATTCGTCGTCGTCGTCGTCGTCGTCGCCGCCGCCGCCGCTTCTGCAGAAGTAGCAAATGGCAATCGTAGCAAATGCGGCGAGGGACGCCCTGCCTTCGATTCCGAATGCACAATGTGTGTGGTCTTGTTTCACAGTCTATATTTGGTCGGTCTCGTCAGAGGTTGAATGTAACGAATGGGTGGGAAAGAGCAAGGGGCAGCGGCTGTGTAGAACGAAAACACAAATCCTCAGGGGTGTGAGCGTTTCGAGATGAGTCGTATAAATGTAAATGTTGGTCGTCAGTGACCGTGTGGCCTAATGGATAAGGCGTCGGACTTCGGATCTGAAGATTACAGGTTCGAATGCTGTCACGCTTGTGTTTTTCCAGTTCTGAAAAAGAAACATAACGTTTTAATGTAGCAATTGAGCAGTACGAAACCGTCTGAATGTTGCTGTTGACCATTTGTTGCTTGGAGATGCTCTTGAGCTTGAAACACACACAACAAGACCGGTGTTAACTAGCGAAATGGTCGGCAGAGTGCCGACACAGCGAGTTTTGACTATCACTTGCACATCTAAAACAACGTCGGAAAGTAACTCGTTCGGCTTTTGAGTCACATAAAGTATGTGCGTTAATTTTGACGCCACTAGCTCTGCATGTTGTCATGCAATTTCTTTACCTCTCAGAAATGATTATGACATAAAAGTGAAGTACGTGACGAGTGTGACGTTAGGAAAACATTAGGCATCATGGAGAGATTCTGTATGGGACCACCCAACACAAACGAGTACTGTGTGACGTGCTACCCGGCAGTTATTCACCGAGGTAGCCGGCTAGCTTAGTCGGTAGAGCGTCAGACTCTTAATCCCAGGGTCGTGGGTTCGAGCCAGACGCTGGGCGGAACGGAATTTTGTTCCGCTGCAAGTGTAAATTACCGTTTTTCTGATTAACGAGATTTAATGGAAATAGCAACTTTAAACTTTGCCTACGTCTCTGTCAGTCGCAAGGAAGCTGTATTTGAAGGTGAAGGTGATTTTGTAGACATGTGTGAAAGACATGTTCTGAAATGCAAGTGTTGTTGTTTGGAGAGCACATCGGTTACGTGTCAGATGTGTAGTCAAGCAGTAATTTGTCGCCATAGCTGCAAATATTAGCCGGTAATATGAAGTGTTGTCAGCTAAAGTCTGATGATGCAGACGACCGTAAGGACGAAGTACCCAAGAGTACCGCTAGGCCGCGCCTCTTTAGCTCAGTGGTAGAGCAATGGTCTAATAAACCAGCGGTCGTAAGTTCCATCCTCACAGGAGAAAGATGAATTTTGGAAATCAGTTGCGCGTCGTGGCCGTATAGCAAACAGTACCTGTGATGACGAACAATTAGCGACAGGCGTTTTTTTAAGAATCACTCTCAGATGCGATTAAGGCGAATGGCGCAGATAAAGCATTTGCCAAAGCGGTACAGCATAAGGTGGGACGAGGCAGTCTGAATTACATTTTATAGATGTATTTCTCACATATCTCAGAGCCTCTCGCGATATTCGTCGTCGTCGTCGTCGTCGTCGTCGTCGCCGCCGCCGCCGCTTCTGCAGAAGTAGCAAATGGCAATCGTAGCAAATGCGGCGAGGGACGCCCTGCCTTCGATTCCGAATGCACAAAGTGTGTGGTCTTGTTTCACAGTCTATATTTGGTCGGTCTCGTCAGAGGTTGAATGTAACGAATGGGTGGGAAAGAGCAAGGGGCAGCGGCTGTGTAGAACGAAAACACAAATCCTCAGGGGTGTGAGCGTTTCGAGATGAGTCGTATACATGTAAATGTTGGTCGTCAGTGACCGTGTGGCCTATTGGATAAGGCGTCGGACTTCGGATCTGAAGATTACAGGTTCGAATGCTGTCACGCTTGTGTTTTTCCAGTTCTGAAAAAGAAACATAACGTTTTAATGTAGCAATTGAGCAGTACGAAACCGTCTGAATGTTGCTGTTGACCATTTTTTGCTTGGAGATGCTCTTGAGCTTGAAACACACACAACAAGACCGGTGTTAACTAGCGAAATGGTCGGCAGAGTGCCGACACAGCGAGTTTTGACTATCACTTGCACATCTAAAACAACGTCGGAAAGTAACTCGTTCGGCTTTTGAGTCACATAAAGTATGTGCGTTAATTTTGACGCCACTAGCTCTGCATGTTGTCATGCAATTTCTTTACCTCTCAGAAATGATTATGACATAAAAGTGAAGTACGTGACGAGTGTGACGTTAGGAAAACATTAGGCATCATGGAGAGATTCTGTATGGGACCACCCAACACAAACGAGTACTGTGTGACGTGCTACCCGGCAGTTATTCACAGAGGTAGCCGGCTAGCTCAGTCGGTAGAGCGTCAGACTCTTAATCCCAGGGTCGTGGGTTCGAGCCAGACGCTGGGCGGAACGGAATTTTGTTCCGCTGCAAGTGTAAATTACCGTTTTTCTGATTAACGAGATTTAATGGAAATAGCAACTTTAAACTTTGCCTACGTCTCTGTCAGTCGCAAGGAAGCTGTATTTGAAGGTGAAGGTGATTTTGTAGACATGTGTGAAAGACATGTTCTGAAATGCAAGTGTTGTTGTTTGGAGAGCACATCGGTTACGTGTCAGATGTGTAGTCAAGCAGTAATTTGTCGCCATAGCTGCAAATATTAGCCGGTAATATGAAGTGTTGTCAGCTAAAGTCTGATGATGCAGACGACCGTAAGGACGAAGTACCCAAGAGTACCGCTAGGCCGCGCCTCTTTAGCTCAGTGGTAGAGCAATGGTCTAATAAACCAGCGGTCGTAAGTTCCATCCTCACAGGAGAAAGATGAATTTTGGAAATCAGTTGCGCGTCGTGGCCGTATAGCAAACAGTACCTGTGATGACGAACAATTAGCGACAGGCGTTTTTTTAAGAATCACTCTCAGATGCGATTAAGGCGAATGGCGCAGATAAAGCATTTGCCAAAGCGGTACAGCATAAGGTGGGACGAGGCAGTCTGAATTACATTTTATAGATGTATTTCTCACATATCTCAGAGCCTCTCGCGATATTCGTCGTCGTCGTCGTCGTCGTCGCCGCCGCCGCCGCCGCTTCTGCAGAAGTAGCAAATGGCAATCGTAGCAAATGCGGCGAGGGACGCCCTGCCTTCGATTCCGAATGCACAAAGTGTGTGGTCTTGTTTCACAGTCTATATTTGGTCGGTCTCGTCAGAGGTTGAATGTAACGAATGGGTGGGAAAGAGCAAGGGGCAGCGGCTGTGTAGAACGAAAACACAAATCCTCAGGGGTGTGAGCGTTTCGAGATGAGTCGTATACATGTAAATGTTGGTCGTCAGTGACCGTGTGGCCTAATGGATAAGGCGTCGGACTTCGGATCTGAAGATTACAGGTTCGAATGCTGTCACGCTTGTGTTTTTCCAGTTCTGAAAAAGAAACATAACGTTTTAATGTAGCAATTGAGCAGTACGAAACCGTCTGAATGTTGCTGTTGACCATTTTTTGCTTGGAGATGCTCTTGAGCTTGAAACACACACAACAAGACCGGTGTTAACTAGCGAAATGGTCGGCAGAGTGCCGACACAGCGAGTTTTGACTATCACTTGCACATCTAAAACAACGTCGGAAAGTAACTCGTTCGGCTTTTGAGTCACATAAAGTATGTGCGTTAATTTTGACGCCACTAGCTCTGCATGTTGTCATGCAATTTCTTTACCTCTCAGAAATGATTATGACATAAAAGTGAAGTACGTGACGAGTGTGACGTTAGGAAAACATTAGGCATCATGGAGAGATTCTGTATGGGACCACCCAACACAAACGAGTACTGTGTGACGTGCTACCCGGCAGTTATTCACCGAGGTAGCCGGCTAGCTCAGTCGGTAGAGCGTCAGACTCTTAATCCCAGGGTCGTGGGTTCGAGCCAGATGCTGGGCGGAACGGAATTTTGTTCCGCTGCAAGTGTAAATTACCGTTTTTCTGATTAACGAGATTTAATGGAAATAGCAACTTTAAACTTTGCCTACGTCTCTGTCAGTCGCAAGGAAGCTGTATTTGAAGGTGAAGGTGATTTTGTAGACATGTGTGAAAGACATGTTCTGAAATGCAAGTGTTGTTGTTTGGAGAGCACATCGGTTACGTGTCAGATGTGTAGTCAAGCAGTAATTTGTCGCCATAGCTGCAAATATTAGCCGGTAATATGAAGTGTTGTCAGCTAAAGTCTGATGATGCAGACGACCGTAAGGACGAAGTACCCAAGAGTACCGCTAGGCCGCGCCTCTTTAGCTCAGTGGTAGAGCACTGGTCTAATAAACCAGCGGTCGTAAGTTCCATCCTCACAGGAGAAAGATGAATTTTGGAAATCAGTTGCGCGTCGTGGCCGTATAGCAAACAGTACCTGTGATGACGAACAATTAGCGACAGGCCTTTTTTTAAGAATCACTTTCAGATGCGATTAA
Organism: Schistocerca gregaria; assembly: GCF_023897955.1. Classification (NCBI taxonomy): domain Eukaryota; kingdom Metazoa; phylum Arthropoda; class Insecta; order Orthoptera; family Acrididae; genus Schistocerca; species Schistocerca gregaria. The sequence continues at coordinate 4,971,086 of NW_026061764.1, read as the reverse complement.
GGCGAATGGCGCAGATAAAGCATTTGCCAAAGCGGTACAGCATAAGGTGGGACGAGGCAGTCTGAATTACATTTTATAGATGTATTTCTCACATATCTCAGAGCCTCTCGCGATATTCGTCGTCGTCGTCGTCGTCGTCGTCGTCGTCGTCGTCGCCGCCGCCGCCGCTTCTGCAGAAGTAGCAAATGGCAATCGTAGCAAATGCGGCGAGGGACGCCCTGCCTTCGATTCCGAATGCACAACGTGTGTGGTCTTGTTTCACAGTCTATATTTGGTCGGTCTCGTCAGAGGTTGAATGTAACGAATGGGTGGGAAAGAGCAAGGGGCAGCGGCTGTGTAGAACGAAAACACAAATCCTCAGGGGTGTGAGTGTTTCGAGATGAGTCGTATACATGTAAATGTTGGTCGTCAGTGACCGTTGGCCTAATGGATAAGGCGTCGGACTTCGGATCTGAAGATTACAGGTTCAAATGCTGTCACGCTTGTGTTTTTCCAGTTCTGAAAAAGAAACATAACGTTTTAATGTAGCAATTGAGCAGTACGAAACCGTCTGAATGTTGCTGTTGACCATTTTTTGCTTGGAGATGCTCTTGAGCTTGAAACACACACAACAAGACCGGTGTTAACTAGCGAAATGGTCGGCAGAGTGCCGACACAGCGAGTTTTGACTATCACTTGCACATCTAAAACGACGTCGGAAAGTAACTCGTTCGGCTTTTGAGTCACATAAAGTATGTGCGTTAATTTTGACGCCACTAGCTCTGCATGTTGTCATGCAATTTCTTTACCTCTCAGAAATGATTATGACATAAAAGTGAAGTACGTGACGAGTGTGACGTTAGGAAAACATTAGGCATCATGGAGAGATTCTGTATGGGACCACCCAACCCAAACGAGTACTGTGTGACGTGCTACCCGGCAGGTATTCATCGAGGTAGCCGGCTAGCTCAGTCGGTAGAGCGTCAGACTCTTAATCCCAGGGTCGTGGGTTCGAGCCAGACGCTGGGCGGAACGGAATTTTGTTCCGCTGCAAGTGTAAATTACCGTTTTTCTGATTAACGAGATTTAATGGAAATAGCAACTTTAAACTTTGCCTACGTCTCTGTCAGTCGCAAGGAAGCTGTATTTGAAGGTGAAGGTGATTTTGTAGACATGTGTGAAAGACATGTTCTGAAATGCAAGTGTTGTTGTTTGGAGAGCACATCGGTTACGTGTCAGATGTGTAGTCAAGCAGTAATTTGTCGCCATAGCTGCAAATATTAGCCGGTAATATGAAGTGTTGTCAGCTAAAGTCTGATGATGCAGACGACCGTAAGGACGAAGTACCCAAGAGTACCGCTAGGCCGCGCCTCTTTAGCTCAGTGGTAGAGCACTGGTCTAATAAACCAGGGGTCGTAAGTTCCATCCTCACAGGAGAAAGATGAATTTTGGAAATCAGTTGCGCGTCGTGGCCGTATAGCAAACAGTACCTGTGATGACGGACAATTAGCGACAGGCGTTTTTTTAAGAATCACTCTCAGATGCGATTAAGGCGAATGGCGCAGATAAAGCATTTGCCAAAGCGGTACAGCATAAGGTGGGACGAGGCAGTCTGAATTACATTTTATAGATGTATTTCTCACATATCTCAGAGCCTCTCGCGATATTCGTCGTCGTCGTCGTCGTCGTCGTCGTCGTCGCCGCCGCCGCCGCTTCTGCAGAAGTAGCAAATGGCAATCGTAGCAAATGCGGCGAGGGACGCCCTGCCTTCGATTCCGAATGCACAAAGTGTGTGGTCTTGTTTCACAGTCTATATTTGGTCGGTCTCGTCAGAGGTTGAATGTAACGAATGGGTGGGAAAGAGCAAGGGGCAGCGGCTGTGTAGAACGAAAACACAAATCCTCAGGGGTGTGAGCGTTTCGAGATGAGTCGTATACATGTAAATGTTGGTCGTCAGTGACCGTGTGGCCTAATGGATAAGGCGTCGGACTTCGGATCTGAAGATTACAGGTTCGAATGCTGTCACGCTTCTGTTTTTCCAGTTCTGAAAAAGAAACATAACGTTTTAATGTAGCAATTGAGCAGTACGAAACCGTCTGAATGTTGCTGTTGACCATTTTTTGCTTGGAGATGCTCTTGAGCTTGAAACACACACAACAAGACCGGTGTTAACTAGCGAAATGGTCGGCAGAGTGCCGACACAGCGAGTTTTGACTATCACTTGCACATCTAAAACAACGTCGGAAAGTAACTCGTTCGGCTTTTGAGTCACATAAAGTATGTGCGTTAATTTTGACGCCACTAGCTCTGCATGTTGTCATGCAATTTCTTTACCTCTCAGAAATGATTATGACATAAAAGTGAAGTACGTGACGAGTGTGACGTTAGGAAAACATTAGGCATCATGGAGAGATTCTGTATGGGACCACCCAACACAAACGAGTACTGTGTGACGTGCTACCCGGCAGTTATTCACCGAGGTAGCCGGCTAGCTTAGTCGGTAGAGCGTCAGACTCTTAATCCCAGGGTCGTGGGTTCGAGCCAGACGCTGGGCGGAACGGAATTTTGTTCCGCTGCAAGTGTAAATTACCGTTTTTCTGATTAACGAGATTTAATGGAAATAGCAACTTTAAACTTTGCCTACGTCTCTGTCAGTCGCAAGGAAGCTGTATTTGAAGGTGAAGGTGATTTTGTAGACATGTGTGAAAGACATGTTCTGAAATGCAAGTGTTGTTGTTTGGAGAGCACATCGGTTACGTGTCAGATGTGTAGTCAAGCAGTAATTTGTCGCCATAGCTGCAAATATTAGCCGGTAATATGAAGTGTTGTCAGCTAAAGTCTGATGATGCAGACGACCGTAAGGACGAAGTACCCAAGAGTACCGCTAGGCCGCGCCTCTTTAGCTCAGTGGTAGAGCAATGGTCTAATAAACCAGCGGTCGTAAGTTCCATCCTCACAGGAGAAAGATGAATTTTGGAAATCAGTTGCGCGTCGTGGCCGTATAGCAAACAGTACCTGTGATGACGAACAATTAGCGACAGGCGTTTTTTTAAGAATCACTCTCAGATGCGATTAAGGCGAATGGCGCAGATAAAGCATTTGCCAAAGCGGTACAGCATAAGGTGGGACGAGGCAGTCTGAATTACATTTTATAGATGTATTTCTCACATATCTCAGAGCCTCTCGCGATATTCGTCGTCGTCGTCGTCGTCGTCGTCGTCGCCGCCGCCGCCGCTTCTGCAGAAGTAGCAAATGGCAATCGTAGCAAATGCGGCGAGGGACGCCCTGCCTTCGATTCCGAATGCACAAAGTGTGTGGTCTTGTTTCACAGTCTATATTTGGTCGGTCTCGTCAGAGGTTGAATGTAACGAATGGGTGGGAAAGAGCAAGGGGCAGCGGCTGTGTAGAACGAAAACACAAATCCTCAGGGGTGTGAGCGTTTCGAGATGAGTCGTATACATGTAAATGTTGGTCGTCAGTGACCGTGTGGCCTAATGGATAAGGCGTCGGACTTCGGATCTGAAGATTACAGGTTCGAATGCTGTCACGCTTGTGTTTTTCCAGTTCTGAAAAAGAAACATAACGTTTTAATGTAGCAATTGAGCAGTACGAAACCGTCTGAATGTTGCTGTTGACCATTTTTTGCTTGGAGATGCTCTTGAGCTTGAAACACACACAACAAGACCGGTGTTAACTAGCGAAATGGTCGGCAGAGTGCCGACACAGCGAGTTTTGACTATCACTTGCACATCTAAAACAACGTCGGAAAGTAACTCGTTCGGCTTTTGAGTCACATAAAGTATGTGCGTTAATTTTGACGCCACTAGCTCTGCATGTTGTCATGCAATTTCTTTACCTCTCAGAAATGATTATGACATAAAAGTGAAGTACGTGACGAGTGTGACGTTAGGAAAACATTAGGCATCATGGAGAGATTCTGTATGGGACCACCCAACACAAACGAGTACTGTGTGACGTGCTACCCGGCAGTTATTCACCGAGGTAGCCGACTAGCTCAGTCGGTAGAGCGTCAGACTCTTAATCCCAGGGTCGTGGGTTCGAGCCAGACGCTGGGCGGAACGGAATTTTGTTCCGCTGCAAGTGTAAATTACCGTTTTTCTGATTAACGAGATTTAATGGAAATAGCAACTTTAAACTTTGCCTACGTCTCTGTCAGTCGCAAGGAAGCTGTATTTGAAGGTGAAGGTGATTTTGTAGACATGTGTGAAAGACATGTTCTGAAATGCAAGTGTTGTTGTTTGGAGAGCACATCGGTTACGTGTCAGATGTGTAGTCAAGCAGTAATTTGTCGCCATAGCTGCAAATATTAGCCGGTAATATGAAGTGTTGTCAGCTAAAGTCTGATGATGCAGACGACCGTAAGGACGAAGTACCCAAGAGTACCGCTAGGCCGCGCCTCTTTAGCTCAGTGGTAGAGCAATGGTCTAATAAACCAGCGGTCGTAAGTTCCATCCTCACAGGAGAAAGATGAATTTTGGAAATCAGTTGCGCGTCGTGGCCGTATAGCAAACAGTACCTGTGATGACGAACAATTAGCGACAGGCGTTTTTTTAAGAATCACTCTCAGATGCGATTAAGGCGAATGGCGCAGATAAAGCATTTGCCAAAGCGGTACAGCATAAGGTGGGACGAGGCAGTCTGAATTACATTTTATAGATGTATTTCTCACATATCTCAGAGCCTCTCGCGATATTCGTCGTCGTCGTCGTCGTCGTCGTCGTCGTCGTCGCCGCCGCCGCCGCCGCTTCTGCAGAAGTAGCAAATGGCAATCGTAGCAAATGCGGCGAGGGACGCCCTGCCTTCGATTCCGAATGCACAAAGTGTGTGGTCTTGTTTCACAGTCTATATTTGGTCGGTCTCGTCAGAGGTTGAATGTAACGAATGGGTGGGAAAGAGCAAGGGGCAGCGGCTGTGTAGAACGAAAACACAAATCCTCAGGGGTGTGAGCGTTTCGAGATGAGTCGTATACATGTAAATGTTGGTCGTCAGTGACCGTGTGGCCTAATGGATAAGGCGTCGGACTTCGGATCTGAAGATTACAGGTTCGAATGCTGTCACGCTTGTGTTTTTCCAGTTCTGAAAAAGAAACATAACGTTTTAATGTAGCAATTGAGCAGTACGAAACCGTCTGAATGTTGCTGTTGACCATTTTTTGCTTGGAGATGCTCTTGAGCTTGAAACACACACAACAAGACCGGTGTTAACTAGCGAAATGGTCGGCAGAGTGCCGACACAGCGAGTTTTGACTATCACTTGCACATCTAAAACAACGTCGGAAAGTAACTCGTTCGGCTTTTGAGTCACATAAAGTATGTGCGTTAATTTTGACGCCACTAGCTCTGCATGTTGTCATGCAATTTCTTTACCTCTCAGAAATGATTATGACATAAAAGTGAAGTACGTGACGAGTGTGACGTTAGGAAAACATTAGGCATCATGGAGAGATTCTGTATGGGACCACCCAACACAAACGAGTACTGTGTGACGTGCTACCCGGCAGTTATTCACCGAGGTAGCCGGCTAGCTCAGTCGGTAGAGCGTCAGACTCTTAATCCCAGGGTCGTGGGTTCGAGCCAGACGCTGGGCGGAACGGAATTTTGTTCCGCTGCAAGTGTAAATTACCGTTTTTCTGATTAACGAGATTTAATGGAAATAGCAACTTTAAACTTTGCCTACGTCTCTGTCAGTCGCAAGGAAGCTGTATTTGAAGGTGAAGGTGATTTTGTAGACATGTGTGAAAGACATGTTCTGAAATGCAAGTGTTGTTGTTTGGAGAGCACATCGGTTACGTGTCAGATGTGTAGTCAAGCAGTAATTTGTCGCCATAGCTGCAAATATTAGCCGGTAATATGAAGTGTTGTCAGCTAAAGTCTGATGATGCAGACGACCGTAAGGACGAAGTACCCAAGAGTATCGCTAGGCCGCGCCTCTTTAGCTCAGTGGTAGAGCACTGGTCTAATAAACCAGCGGTCGTAAGTTCCATCCTCACAGGAGAAAGATGAATTTTGGAAATCAGTTGCGCGTCGTGGCCGTATAGCAAACAGTACCTGTGATGACGAACAATTAGCGACAGGCGTTTTTTTAAGAATCACTCTCAGATGCGATTAAGGCGAATGGCGCAGATAAAGCATTTGCCAAAGCGGTACAGCATAAGGTGGGACGAGGCAGTCTGAATTACATTTTATAGATGTATTTCTCACATATCTCAGAGCCTCTCGCGATATTCGTCGTCGTCGTCGTCGTCGTCGTCGTCGTCGTCGCCGCCGCCGCCGCTTCTGCAGAAGTAGCAAATGGCAATCGTAGCAAATGCGGCGAGGGACGCCCTGCCTTCGATTCCGAATGCACAAAGTGTGTGGTCTTGTTTCACAGTCTATATTTGGTCGGTCTCGTCAGAGGTTGAATGTAACGAATGGGTGGGAAAGAGCAAGGGGCAGCGGCTGTGTAGAACGAAAACACAAATCCTCAGGGGTGTGAGCGTTTCGAGATGAGTCGTATACATGTAAATGTTGGTCGTCAGTGACCGTGTGGCCTAATGGATAAGGCGTCGGACTTCGGATCTGAAGATTACAGGTTCGAATGCTGTCACGCTTGTGTTTTTCCAGTTCTGAAAAAGAAACATAACGTTTTAATGTAGCAATTGAGCAGTACGAAACCGTCTGAATGTTGCTGTTGACCATTTTTTGCTTGGAGATGCTCTTGAGCTTGAAACACACACAACAAGACCGGTGTTAACTAGCGAAATGGTCGGCAGAGTGCCGACACAGCGAGTTTTGACTATCACTTGCACATCTAAAACAACGTCGGAAAGTAACTCGTTCGGCTTTTGAGTCACATAAAGTATGTGCGTTAATTTTGACGCCACTAGCTCTGCATGTTGTCATGCAATTTCTTTACCTCTCAGAAATGATTATGACATAAAAGTGAAGTACGTGACGAGTGTGACGTTAGGAAAACATTAGGCATCATGGAGAGATTCTGTATGGGACCACCCAACACAAACGAGTACTGTGTGACGTGCTACCCGGCAGTTATTCACCGAGGTAGCCGGCTAGCTCAGTCGGTAGAGCGTCAGACTCTTAATCCCAGGGTCGTGGGTTCGAGCCAGACGCTGGGCGGAACGGAATTTTGTTCCGCTGCAAGTGTAAATTACCGTTTTTCTGATTAACGAGATTTAATGGAAATAGCAACTTTAAACTTTGCCTACGTCTCTGTCAGTCGCAAGGAAGCTGTATTTGAAGGTGAAGGTGATTTTGTAGACATGTGTGAAAGACATGTTCTGAAATGCAAGTGTTGTTGTTTGGAGAGCACATCGGTTACGTGTCAGATGTGTAGTCAAGCAGTAATTTGTCGCCATAGCTGCAAATATTAGCCGGTAATATGAAGTGTTGTCAGCTAAAGTCTGATGATGCAGACGACCGTAAGGACGAAGTACCCAAGAGTACCGCTAGGCCGCGCCTCTTTAGCTCAGTGGTAGAGCACTGGTCTAATAAACCAGCGGTCGTAAGTTCCATCCTCACAGGAGAAAGATGAATTTTGGAAATCAGTTGCGCGTCGTGGCCGTATAGCAAACAGTACCTGTGATGACGAACAATTAGCGACAGGCGTTTTTTTAAGAATCACTCTCAGATGCGATTAAGGCGAATGGCGCAGATAAAGCATTTGCCAAAGCGGTACAGCATAAGGTGGGCGAGGCAGTCTGAATTACATTTTATAGATGTATTTCTCACATATCTCAGAGCCTCTCGCGATATTCGTCGTCGTCGTCGTCGTCGTCGCCGCCGCCGCCGCTTCTGCAGAAGTAGCAAATGGCAATCGTAGCAAATGCGGCGAGGGACGCCCTGCCTTCGATTCCGAATGCACAAAGTGTGTGGTCTTGTTTCACAGTCTATATTTGGTCGGTCTCGTCAGAGGTTGAATGTAACGAATGGGTGGGAAAGAGCAAGGGGCAGCGGCTGTGTAGAACGAAAACACAAATCCTCAGGGGTGTGAGCGTTTCGAGATGAGTCGTATACATGTAAATGTTGGTCGTCAGTGACCGTGTGGCCTAATGGATAAGGCGTCGGACTTCGGATCTGAAGATTACAGGTTCGAATGCTGTCAAGCTTGTGTTTTTCCAGTTCTGAAAAAGAAACATAACGTTTTAATGTAGCAATTGAGCAGTACGAAACCGTCTGAATGTTGCTGTTGACCATTCTTTGCTTGGAGATGCTCTTGAGCTTGAAACACACACAACAAGACCGGTGTTAACTAGCGAAATGGTCGGCAGAGTGCCGACACAGCGAGTTTTGACTATCACTTGCACATCTAAAACAACGTCGGAAAGTAACTCGTTCGGCTTTTGAGTCACATAAAGTATGTGCGTTAATTTTGACGCCACTAGCTCTGCATGTTGTCATGCAATTTCTTTACCTCTCAGAAATGATTATGACATAAAAGTGAAGTACGTGACGAGTGTGACGTTAGGAAAACATTAGGCATCATGGAGAGATTCTGTATGGGACCACCCAACACAAACGAGTACTGTGTGACGTGCTACCCGGCAGTTATTCACCGAGGTAGCCGGCTAGCTCAGTCGGTAGAGCGTCA